>NC_031982.2:4549845-4599845 GCF_001858045.2 Oreochromis niloticus | reverse complement strand
CCTGGGGTCTTGCCTGGTGTGATAGACCCCAGCCTCTATGGATCTTGTACTCAGAGCTTGTTCTTGTGCTGCCATGATTAGTGCCTCTGTGCTGTCTTTCAGTCCAGCTTTGTCCAGCCACTGGTAGGATTTCTGTATATCAGCCACCTCCTCTATCTGCCGGTGGTACATACCGTGCAGGGGCCTGTCCTTCCATGATGGTTCCTCGCCTTCCTCCTCTTTCTTGGGTTTCTGCTGCCTGAGGTATTCACTGAGCACGCTGTCAGTTGGGGCCATCTTCGTGATGTATTCGTGGATGTTTCTTGTCTCATCCTGGACTGTGGTGCTGACACTCACCAGTCCCCGGCCCCCTTCCTTCCGCTTAGCGTACAACCTCAGGGTGCTAGACTTGGGGTGAAACCCTCCATGCATGGTAAGGAGCTTTCTTGTCTTGATGTCAGTGGCTTCTATCTCCTCCTTTGGCCAGCCTATTACCCCAGCAGGGTACCTGATCACGGGCAGGGCGTAGGTGTTGATGGCCCGGATCTTGTTCTTACCGTTCAGCTGACTCCTCAGGACTTGCCTGACCCTCTGCAGGTACTTGGTGGTTGCAGCTTTCCTAGCGGCCTCTTCATCGTTCCCATTCGCCTGTGGGATCCCCAGGTACTTGTAACTGTCCTCTATGTCTGCAATGTTGCCTTCTGGTAGTTCAATCCCCTCAGTTCTGACTACCTTCCCTCTCTTTGTTACCATCCGACTACACTTCTCCAGCCCGAATGACATTCCAATGTCATTGCTGTATAGCCTGGTAGTGTGTATCAGTGAATCGATGTCTCGTTCACTCTTGGCATACAGCTTGATGTCATCCATGTACAGGAGGTGGCTGACAACCGCTCCGTTCCGTAGTCGGTATCCGTAGCCAGTCTTGTTAATGATCTCACTGAGGGGGTTCAGGCCTATGCAGAACAGCAGTGGGGACAGAGCATCTCCTTGGTAGATCCCGCACTTGATGGTGACTTGTGCTATGGGCTTGGAGTTGGCCTCTAGTGTTGTGTGCCACATTCCCATTGAGTTCCTGATGAAGGCTCTTAGGGTCCTGTTGATCTTGTACAATTCTAGGCATTCCAGTATCCAGCTGTGGGGCATTGAGTCATAGGCCTTCTTGTAATCAATCCAGGCTGTGCACAGGTTGGTCAGTCTGGTCTTGCAGTCTCGGCTGACTGTTCTGTCTACCAGTAGCTGGTGTTTTGCGCCTCTGGTATATATATATATATATATATATATATATATGTATATATATATATATATATATATAGCAGCTGGATAGCGTAGTGTATATAGCACAAGTCACCATCAAGTGCTACCAAGGAGATGCTCTGTCCCCACTGCTGTTCTGCATAGGCCTGAACCCCCTCAGTGAGATCATTAACAAGACTGGCTACGGATACCGACTACGGAACGGAGCGGTTGTCAGCCACCTCCTGTACATGGATGACATCAAGCTGTATGCCAAGAGTGAACGAGACATCGATTCACTGATACACACTACCAGGATATACAGCAATGACATCGGGATGTCATTCGGGCTGGAGAAGTGTAGTCGGATGGTAACAAAGAGAGGAAAGGTAGTCAGAACTGAGGGGATCGAACTACCAGAAGGCAACATTGCAGACATAGAGGACAGTTACAAGTACCTGGGGATCCCGCAGGTGAATGGGAACCATGAAGAGGCCGCTAGAAAAGCTGCAACCACCAAGTACCTGCAGAGGGTCAGGCAAGTCCTGAGGAGTCAGCTGAACGGTAAGAACAAGATCCGGGCTATCAACACCTACGCCCTGCCCGTGATCAGGTACCCTGCTGGGTAATAGGCTGGCCAAAGGAGGAGATAGAAGCCACTGATATAAAGACAAGAAAGCTCCTTACCATGCATGGAGGGTTTCACCCCAAGTCCAGCACCCTGAGGCTGTACGCTAAGCGGAAGGAAGGGGGCCGAGGACTGGTGAGTGTCAGCACCACAGTCCAGGATGAGACAACGAACATCCAAGAATACATTGGGAAGATGGCCCCAACTGACCGAGTGCTCAGTGAATACCTCAGACAGCAGAAACCCAAGAAAGAGGAGGGAGACGAGGAACCATCATGGAAGGACAGGCCCCTGCACGGTATGTACCACCGGCAGATAGAGGAGGTGGCTGATATCCAGAAATCCTACCAGTGGCTGGACAAAGCTGGACTGAAAGACAGCACAGAGGCACTAATCATGGCAGCACAAGAACAAGCTCTGAGTACAAGATCCATAGAGGCTGGGGTCTATCACACCAGGCAAGACCCCAGGTGCAGGCTGTGTAAAGATGCCCCTGAGACAATCCAGCACATAACAGCAGGGTGCAAGATGCTAGCAGGCAAGGCATACATGGAACGCCATAACCAAGTGGCCGGCATAGTGTACAGGAACATCTGTACCGAGTATAACCTGGAAGTCCCGAGGTCAAAATGGGAGATGCCCCCAAGGGTGATGGAGAATGACCGAGCTAAGATCCTGTGGGACTTCCAGATACAGACGGACAAAATGGTGGTGGCTAACCAACCGGACATAGTGGTGGTAGACAAACAGGAGAAGACGGCCGTAGTGATCGATGTAGCGGTTCCGAATGACAGCAATATCAGGAAGAAGGAACACGAGAAGCTGGAGAAATACCAAGGGCTCAGAGAAGAGCTCGAGAGGATGTGGAGGGTGAAGGTAACGGTGGTCCCCGTGGTAATCGGAGCACTAGGTGCAGTGACTCCCAAGCTAGGCGAGTGGCTCCAGCAGATCCTGGGAAGAACATCGGAGATCTCTGTCCAGAAGAGCGCAGTCCTGGGAACAGCTAAGATACTGCGCAGGACCCTCAAGCTCCCAGGCCTCTGGTAGAGGACCCGAGCTTGAAGGATAAACCGCCCGTAGGGGCGTGCTGGGTGTTTTTTTATATATACACACACATATACATATATATATACATATATATATATATATATGAGGGACCTATGGATTCTTCGATACCCAACATCCACAGTGACGGCGAAACAACTAGTAGCTCAGTGTTCCAACATTCGAAAGAAGGGACTGCTCTCACAGCTAGAGATTGACGAGGTACAACATAAATGCTACGGCAAGGAGGAGTCAGGACGCCAGGTCAGGGGGGAGATATCATCACCCCCACCCGAGATTGGGTACATAGCCCCAAGTGCGATAGGAGAAGGATCGTTGAGTGCGAGAGGAACTGACCTGAAAGATAGGATCATGGCCAAGCTTGAAACCTGGATCCCCCGTAGCCGGTTACCAAGATTACGTGAAGTACCCTCAGAAGGTCTGCTAGGTCTGCTAGATGATGTTAATGCAGCACTATGGATAATACCTACAACCACGATTACCAACAAGCATATATATATATAATATATCAATCACCTGGATCACCTCCTGCTGCAGCTGCGTTTGCCGTGGTGCTGAAGCTACCGGACTTTTGACTCCACGATCCCCCGTCATGATTCGTCCATGTGGTGGCTCAGTTCGCCCTTCGCGGCATCTCGGCTGACGACACGAAGTATCACCCGTCGCGCAATAACCCTCCTCCGGGACCCACCCGCCCAAGGGAAATACGCCGCCCTTAAGGGGCTGCTTCTTCGGTGCTATGCCCTCTCCGACGCGGAGCGAGCCGAAAAGCTTCTCTGCCTCTCAGGCCTGGGCGGTGGCATGGCTCTGGTGCTCATGGAAAACATGTCCTTACTTCGACCGGATGATGGAGAATTCCTCTTTGCCCACCTCTTCCTCTGACAGCTGCCGGCTGCCGTGGGAGCCGCCCTTGCCAACTCTCCGTTTCTGGCCGCAAGGGATTACCGCTCCCTGGCAGAGGAAGTGGATCGGATTCTTCTCGCTACCCGCACTTTCAATGTGCACGCCCTGGTTACCCCCGGAGCGTCGGATCTTTCACTGACAGCGGGGACCGCTACACCACAGCACCGCTTGAAGAGCCTCTGCTTCTACCATCAGCGTTTTGGCACCAGGGTGCGTCGCTGTCTGCCAGCTTGCTCTTTTCCGGCCCAGGGAAACGGACCCGCCAGCACGCCGTAGCGGCCGCGGATGCTGGCAATACAGAAAGGCTGCTCTTCATAGAGGACTGACGCTCGGGAGGTGTTTTCTGGTGGACTCCTGCTCCCAGAAGAGCCTCCGTACCCCGGCTGCTGCTGACAGGCTGGCAGCAGGCTGTGGACCACAGCTGATTCCCGCTAATGGTTCTCCCATCACATCGTTCGGGGAAAGGTGAAAGGTTTGTGACTGTTTGTTTCCATGGCCGGGATTTCCAGTGGAACTTTGTTGTTGCTGCTAGCTCAGTGCCTATCTTAGGCGCTGATTTTCTGTGTGCCCATGGACTGCTAGTCGATGTTGCTAACAGAGATCACGTTGACCACCGACGCATCCGAAGTAGCAGTGGGTGCCGTGTTGGAGCAGCGGGTTTCCGGTGTCTGGCAGCCACTTGCTTTTTTCAGTTGTACGCTCCGGGACGCTGAACGCAAGTATAGTCTTTTCGACAGGGAGTTGCTGGCCCTGCACCTCCTCGAGGGTCGCAACTTTACCGCGTACATTGACCACAAACCTTTGACCTTTGCCATGTCCAAGGTCTCCGACCCATGGAGCGCACGCCAGCAGCACCAGTTGGCAGCCATTTCGGAGTTTACGAAAGACATTCAGCATGTGGCTGGTAAGTCCAATCACGTCGCTGACTGTCTGTCCCGCGTGTCGGTTTCCCCCGTGTATGTCGGCATAGACTACGCTGCCATGGCCGCTGAGCAACGTGCTGACCCAGACCCAGAACCCACCAGGGCAAGGGGGCCCGGGCCCATCCGGACCGGGGCCCACAGCAGCAGCACCGCCCAGCCCCACAGAGTCTGGGGCAGCCCACCCGACTCCACCACAGAGAAAACTGCACCCACCCCATCATCCACTCATCTCCCACGCTACACAAGACAATAGACACCCAGGTTGAGTTCATTCTCCACCTCTCCTATATCTCTCCCCCACCTGCAGAGTGAACTCCTGGAGACCAGAGAACTTCTGCAAGGATGTAACAGCCTCCCCACCAGTTGAAGAGCCCCCCAGTTGGCTCGATGGAATTGGATGTAAATTGGACCTTGTCCCAGATAATGATGACGTAAAAATTGCAATGTGCGGTCTGAACCAGGCAATCAAGAGAAAAAGGGTCCTTTCTCACTTACAACATCTTGGGGTTGGTTCTACCTTCCTACAGGAAACCCACCTCAAGAATTGTGATCAGTCTAAAATTCACAAAGAATGGGTGGGCCAAATGTTTCATTCACAATTTAATTGTAAAGGCCGAGGAGTGGCTATACTCATCCATAGAAAATTTCCTTTCATCGTATCAGATACTATCTTGGACCCAAATGGTAGATATATGATGGTTGTGGGAGAGCTGTCTCAACTTCGCCTAGTATTGGTCCAAACGTTGACGACGAGAACTTTTATAAAAAGATGTGAAGCTCCATTCCCAATCTGGATAGTTATCATTTGGTTATGTCTGGGGATTACAACATGGTAATGGATTCTGTTTGGGATCGCTCTTCCCAATCTTTACACCATCTAAATCTGTGCAAACAATTCAGTCATTCGTAGAGGCACATAAACTTGTAGACCCTTGGAGATTTAAATATCCCACTAAAAGGGAGTATTCGTTTTACTCTAATGTACATAAGTCATTTTCTAGGATAGATTTTTTCTGGTTGACCCCTACTTACTGAGTGTTATTACAGACTGTAAATGTGATCCAATCATCATTTCTGATCATGCCCCAGTTAGTATTGAGGTAACTCTTCCAATTCTGAGGACAAAGCGGACACGGCAGCTGGACCCACTCTTACTGGCTGATTCAGACTTTGTGAAGTTCATTACAGAACAAATAGATTTTTTTCTACAGGTAAATAGGGCGGATGGCATCTCAGCTTTGACCCTCTGGGAGACGCTTAAAGCGTATCTCATGGGACAGATTATCTCTCATTCTGCTTATATGAGGAAGAAAAAGTATAGGAAGATTGAGGAGTTATCCTCAGAAATCAAGACCCTGGACGGACTCATATCTGGTTCTCCAACCCCTGATTTGATTAATGCTGGGCATACACTGTGCGACTTTTGGCCCATTTTGAGACGTTGTTTCAGTCATGCGACCGTTTTGGTGATCGGCCTGAGTTTCGCCTTCATCATGTGTCGTGCATCATGTAGTATACATGGGGTAAAGAGAAGCGATTAACACCTCACGACCAGCTCTCGATCATCAATTGTTTGGTCGTGAGAAAATCAAACCTGTTTTTTTTTTTTTAAATATTTTTATTGAGAGACAAATGTACATTAGTTTACAATGACAATACAATCTGTTCCCCTCACATATTTGTTAGTTTTTCTTACATGAACAGATACGATAATACACACACACACACACACACAGGCACACCCACACACACGCTTAAATAAAATTGAGAAAAACAAACAAACAAACAAAACAAAACAAAAACTAAGAAGAAACCCAAAACAAACAACAAACCCCAAAACACACACACATACACACACACACACACACACACACACACACACACACAAAAGAGGGGGGGAGATGATATTAATCAGCTGGTAGAACGTTTAATGACTTGCAATAGTTTACGAAGGGGCCCCAGATACAATAAAATTCTCTGTATTTGCGCTTCGCCACAAGGCCTATCTTTTGCAATTTAAGAAATGACATCACATCTCTAAACCAAAAAGAAACTGAAGGTGGCTTTGAAGATTTCCAAAGGAGTAAGATGCAACGTCTAGCCAAAAGTGATGTAAAGGCTAATATTTTGAAGTGTGTAGGGTCGGTTAGACCAGTGTTGACTGGGAGCCCAAAAACAGCTAGAAAAGGGTTCATGCAGATTTGGGTCCCAAGAGCCTTGGAAAGAATAACTGAATACTGACTCCAGAAGCCATGGAGTCTTGGGCACAAAGAACATATGACCTCGGTCACATGGGGTGGTATGACATCTCTCACACTGATCCATCACTTGTGGGTAAATCTCAGACAGACGAGACTTTGAATAGTAAACCCTGTACAATACCTTGAACTGGATAAGCTGTAACCTGGCACAGGACGTACTATAACGGACATTGGATACTGCTTTCTCCCGTTGCTGATCCGAGAAAATTACTCCTAACTCCCGCTCCCAAGCCCTCCTAATTTTAACAACTGAATGGACATTTAAATCCATAAGTTGTTTATATATTAAAGATATAATTGACTTTTTATTGGGTTTAAGGGATAAGAATTCCTCCCACGGTTGGACATTTGGAAGAAGAGGGTAGGAGGGGAAGAGAGCAGAAGTGCAATGCCGTGCCTGAAAATAATGGAATAGATTGGTAGCCGGAAGATTTGTTTCTGAACACAGGTCTAAAAAAGTTAAGTGCCATCTTTATAGAGATCCTTAAAAGTATTAATACCATGACACTTCCACTGTACATAGGTACCATCAATGAGACCAGGAGTAAACAGATGGTTCTGTGTGATGGGCATGTGTACTGATGCAGAGATGTACTTAAAATGACTCCTGAATTGTGACCAAATCCTTAGACTAGACTGTACCACGGGGTTTTTTGTGAAATGAGAAGGCTTAAGTGGTAGTGGAGAGAACAATAAAGCTTCTAAGGATGAGGAAGTGCACGACAGGCGCTCCAGTTTACACCACAGCAGTTCTTGAGATTCAAGCCAATGGGTCAATTTGTGAATATGAGAAGACCAATAGTAAAATAAAAAGTTAGGCAAGGCAAGACCACCATCAAACGTCAGTCTCTGTAATAGTGATTTCCTCACCCTGGGATGTTTCCCTCCCCACAAAAACGATATAACTAGCTGGTCTAACTTTTTGAAAAACGCTTTAGGTAAAAATATAGGAATACTCTGAAACAGAAATAACAATCGAGGCAAAATGTTCATCTTTACAGCATTGATCCGACCAATTAGGGACAAAGGTAGCGAATTCCATCTCTGAAAATCTGATTGAATTGGAGTGATTAAAGGGGAGAAATTGGAAGAGTATAAAGAAGACAAAGTACGAGTCATGTTAACTCCCAAATATTTAAAGCCGGCAGGGCTAAGTCTAAAAGGAATGTCAGATTGTTTAAGTGTAAGACTTAAAGAATTTATGGGGAAACATTCACTTTTAAGAAGATTTATTTTGTAACCTGACAGAGAGCCGAACTTGTTTAATACAGACACAATCGATGGTATACTAGATAAGGGATCAGAAACATATAGAAGCAGGTCATCTGCATATAAAGACAATTTTAAGTCAAGGCCTGACCGGGAAATACCATGAAAATGAGGAAGGGCCTTCAAAGCTATAGATAGGGGTTCAATTACAATGGCAAAAAGTAGGGGGGACAGGGGGCAGCCCTGTCTCGTGCCGTGTGACAATGAGAAGTAGCCAGAGGAAACACCATTTGTATAGACACTGGCTTGGGGTGCCTTGTACAACAGTCGAATCCATGAAATGAATCTGTCCTTGAAACCAAATCTTTGTAAGACCGCAAAGAGAAAGCTCCGCTCTACACGATCGAAAGCTTTCTCAGCATCAAGTGAGATAACTACTTCTGGATTAGTGGTCAAGTGTTGGGAAAGAATGACATTCAAAAGCGTGCGAACATTAAAGAACAGCTGGCGGCCTTTAATAAAGCCATTCTGTTCATCTGAAATAATAGTAGGAAGAACCTTTTCAAGGCGAATTGCTAAAATTTTAGCCAAGACTTTAACATCCACATTCAGCAGTGAAATAGGCCTATATGAGACGCAAGACGTAGGATCCTTACCCTTCTTTAAGAGAACAGTAATTAGTGCTTGAGACAATGTAGGGGGCAATAGACCACGTTCAAAAGATTCATTATACACTGAAAGAAGTAGTGGGGCTAACTTGTCTATAAATGGTTTAAAGAATTCAACTGAAAACCCATCAGGTCCTGGTGCCTTACTATTGTGCATGGTCTTGATTGCATGCACAATTTCATCCAATCTAAAAGGGGCATCTAATTGTTCAGCTATAACAGGATCGACAATGGGCATTGTAAGACCGTTAAAAAAAGAATCCACCTCAGAGGCGTCAGGAGCAGATTCAGATTCATATAGGTGTCATGTGAAGGCTGTGTGCAAGCAGGAGTGGTAGTAGGAGGACCCAATGTGCAGACACTCGGAGGCGGAACGTGAACTCAAAAGGGTAACAAAACTAAGAATACAAAATTCACTTATGCAGACAGAACACACAGCAAGATGAGGGTAGATCACAACATGGACACAGAGAAACACAGGGCTTAAATACACAGAGGGAGCAATCAGGGAATGAGTAACAGGAGGGAAACACAGCTGGGGCAAATCAGGCCTAACGAAACAGGGGAAGCAAAACCAGATACATTAACATAAGACACGGACTTTCAAAGTAAAACAGGAAACATAACACAGACTGAACTAAAGACACAGACTCACACGCAGACACTGCAACAGAGGGAACAGAGACGTGGGACCAGGGCAGACACAGACACTGATTGGACACGGGGATATAGCAACTAAGGATTACACAGAGACATAAACCATAAGACAGAACTCTAACAAAGAAACCAAAGACTAGAAATGATAAATAATATAATAAACTCAAAACCCTGGGTCAATGACCCAGGCATCCTAACAATAGGCAGGAATAATACTTCTTAAATACCTCATTTACTTCCTTTGAATCAGAGACCAAGTTGCCTGCCGCATCTTTAATTTGAGAAATTAATCGAGAAGAGGCCTGACATTTTAACTGATGGGCCAAAAGCCTTCTGGGCTTATCACCATGTTCATAATAAGTCGCACGTGCACGAAGTAAAAGGTGTTCAGCATCTGCCGTAGAAAGTAAATCAAATTCGGTCTGCAAGTAAAGTCGTCTTTTATGCAAATCAGGAGTGGGACTGGCTACAACCTGTCTATCTATGTCACAAATTTGTGTAGTCAAAGTTTGAAGTTTGGCTTTGTGGTTTTTAGTGGAATGGGCAGAGAAAGAAATTATTTGCCCACGCATATATGCTTTAAGAGATTCCCAAAGCAATGACCTCGTAACAGTATCGCTGTTGCTAAACACCATAAATTCATCAATTGCGGATTTGATAAAGGTAACAAATCCCTCATCCGAAAGCAACAAAGAGTTAAATCTCCAGGGTGAGGAAAAAGAGGACTGGGCTAGGAGCTTGATGTCAACGCTAAGTGGTGCGTGATCGGAAATGACAATTGGATGATATGTAGTTGACAATACTTTTGGAATAAGGGAACCGTCCACAAAAAAATAATCAATCCGCGAAAAGGACTGATGTACCTGAGAAAAGAAAGAGTAGGCTCTGGTAGTAGGGTTAGAAAACCTCCAGGGATCTACAAAACCATTCTGAAGCATAAACTCTGAAATAGAGTTGGACATAGAGGATTGGGTCAGGGTCTGAGGATTCGAGCGATCTAAGGCAGGATCAATAACACAGTTTAAGTCACCCCCCGACATTAAAAGATGAGTATCAAGGGAAGGGAGACTACTCAAAAGTGTATCTGTGAAACCTGGATTATCAAAATTCGGCGCATACACATTGACTAAGAGGACGGGTATATTGTACATGGTGCCTACAACAACCAAATATCTCCCGTTTTTGTCAGCTTTAATCTCAGAGGCTGTAAACTGTACCCTTCTGTTTATTAAGATCGCCACCCCCCTGGCTTTTGAATTAAACATTGAATGGAATGTATGTCCCACCCATGGGCACCTGAGCCTAAGATGATCCCTATTTTGCAAATGGGTCTCTTGCAAAAACATTACATCACTCTTTAGACGTTTAAGATGCGAGAATATTTTAGATTGTTTAATTGGGCTATTCATACCTTTGACATTCCAAGTTAAAAATCTAATACCACTATTGCCTAAGGACTGACCTGAAGTGCTGATCATTGCAGAAAGATAAAAGAGAAAATACTTATTTCTTCACCCGCAAAGAAAGAACAAGTGGGAAAAACACACTCACACAAACACACAAACCAAAACCACAACAACAGAAGTACAACTTCAGAATAAAAATAATAATAACACGTCAAACACACCCTCTCGCCTCCCCCCTGCACGGCAAAAGCCCCCATCCCCAAACGATGGAGACAGCAGTGCACGCTCCCACCCGAAGCAATCTGAACAAAAACGCTCCCGACTACGAAATGAACCGTGTCAAACTAAAGCTCCAACAGAGTCATTTCTGAATAAATTAAAAGGCACAAATAAAATAAAAATAACACAGTTATATTTTACTATTAGACAGGTAAAACAAAAAAAGTGTTTGGCAGAGTAACAAACTTAACTTACCACAATGATGTTTGGATTTGGATCATTCACTATTTCAAACAAACAAACAAAATAAACATTGCCCCGCTATGTTTTTATCGCGTGGTTATTGTCTTAATATATTCCTTGGCCTCTTCTGGCGAGACGAAGTCGTGCTGCATTCCTTGATAAGTGATCCGTAGCCTTGCCGGATAGAGGATCCCAAATTGGACTCCCTGGATGCCGCGAAGCTGGCGACGGACCTCATTGAAAGCCGCATGGGCCCGCGCTGTCTTAGCGGTGTGGTCGGGGAACACAGAAATGGTCATATTATTTATCTGCACCCTCTGCAGCTCCCTGGCCTTCTGGAGAATCCTAGCACAGTCCGCGTAGTAATAGTGCAGCTTCACAACCATAGCGCGGGGGACGTTCACCGGTGTTAGGTTTGGGGGCCAAAGTTTGGTGGGCTCTGTTTACAAGCGGCTCGTTCCCAAGCTGAAATGCCTCCATCAACAGCACGGACACATCTGTAGAAGACAGGATGTTCTCCTCTGGCACACCAACAATGCCTATATTATTACGGCGAGACCTGGACTCCAAATCCTTGCATTCATTCTCCAATTTGGCCATCTCCTTTGACATTGCATTCGCTTTGGCTTAGAGGTGGACAATGTCATCCGTGCATGTAGAGAGAGACTGCTCCATCTCCGTAACTGTGCTTCTGAGGCCAGCGAATTCCTGCCGCATGGCCGTTATGTCTGAGGAAAGGTCCGTTTTTAGTTGCTGTATGTCGGACCTGATAGACGTGAGATTCTCCGCAAATGCTGCCGTCAGTTCCTTTTTAAACAGTGCTGAAATTTCTTCACGAAGTTCAGAGAGGAGTTCAGCCTTCGTGAACTTCTCCGTATCGATGAGCAGCGTGTCTGGCGACCCAGGCAGTGGCGAAGTTTTACCACGAGGCGGGGATGCAGTGTTAGCAGCAGGCCGCAAGTTCGGCTGAGAGGTGTTTGTGCTCTTATTAACCTTACGCGACATTCTAAACGCAAAAACAGTCTTGTCTCGGAACTATACAAAACAGTTGATATATTAAAAAACCCCGTCAAAATGTGCCTGGAAATACTAGATAATAACTAGACTCTGTAGGAGCTGCACTCGGTGCGACCTATGCCATGTTCACATAAACTGGAAGTCCCAAAATCAAACCTGTTTGAAATCCTGTCGGCCGTCGCGAGGGTGCCACCGCAGCCTCTCACAATGCGCATGCGCAAACACAGAAATGTAGGTGAAAAAGATGGAGCAGCACGGCAGTGCAACGTATTGTCTGGACACAAGCGATGGAGGCCCAACTCGTTGAACTTTGGCAAGCTCAGCTGAGCCTTTTCGATGTGGCGTCACAAAATTATCATGACCACAACAAACGTGACAGGAGTTGGATGGAGATTGCTGCTCAATTGCAGCTGCCTGGTCTTTTTTTTTTTTCATTAGCAATTTAGCAAAGTTTGTGGTGGTAGTGGTGTTTATGTCTGAGTGAAAGAGAGAGAGAGGGGAAGAGACAGACTTTGTATATAAGCTTTTTGTTATAAGCTTCTTGTAACACTTAATGTTACCAAGCTAAAATTTGATTGCGAAGTGCCTGTGAGTGACTGCACGAGTGAGTGAATTTGTTTGAGTGAGTGAGCTTTTGATGAAACCATGAAATGAAGTTCAGATGTAAGATGCTCTAAATCGACTTTCAGAAATATTTAATTTTATAATTAATTTCCAAGTAAACTCTCTCAAACTGCAGTTTGAACATTAATATCAGTAGAGCTTTGAATCTGAACTATTTAAATAAAAATCCTAAAGTATATGGTAATGTAAATTTTTCAGTGAACGAGGTGAAAACCCGGGTTGCATCACTTCGGACGCAGTATGGCAAACTGCTCAAACCGAAACCCAGTTGCAGTGGCCAGAAACCACCAACTCCCACACAGATCTGGATATTAAAACATTTGGATTTCTTGAAGGCACATGTTGTCCATAGACAGATGGAGTAAACTCTGAGAGCAAGTTCATAACCAAGTTGTTTAAAAGCATGTCAAAGGTAATTCTCAGTTGAAATGTTTTTAGTAAAATAAACGCCACAAAGTATACAGTGTAAAATTAGTATCTGACCTACTGTTTAGATCTTTATTTCTGTGTAAATCACTTTCCCTCTGTCTGCTTTCAGTACCGTTTCCTACAGCTTGGCACAGAGTCAGACGACATAAGTGCAACAGAGGAGGGAGATGAGGATCCACTGTGGGAGTTGAAGCAGATGTCCTTATTTCTTCGGACACCACTAGCCACTTCAGTTTCAGTGAGCCAGGAAGAGGAAAACACCGCAAACAGTCCACCAATCACAGAGTCCACAGGTCGGTTTGTTAAAAGACCTAGAGTGCAAAAACCTACACCAAAATCAGCAGGGCAGCCATTCTCAATTTGCAGGTTCGCAGGTTAGGCCACCTTTGTATCCCATCCACCCTCATCAAGTCCAATGTCCTTTCTGAAAATGCTCAACTCTGAGTAACTTAAATAATAAATTTCCAACAGTTATATATCGACGAATATTTTGGAGTTTACTAGTTCAACTTTACTAGTTCCTGCTGTAAACAGTGCATTGAAACTACAGCTTCATTCAAATGTTTTAAATATTCCTTGTGACACTTAATTCAACTGTTTGCACAATTTGATGCAAGATATTTTTGTATTTATGAAATAAAGCAAACCATTTTTGCAATTGCCCAGAGGTAGATTTATTTTTGTCAGTATTTACAAAGGGAATTTGTTATTTTAGTACATTTTTACAGGCAATTACAGGTTACGGGCAGTTTTTAAAATTTTAGTACATTTTAAAAAGTAAACAAGGGAATTTAAAAAAAACAAAAAAACTTTGGTCTACCTACACCATGTCTTCTTGCCATGAAACACTCCCTGCAGGTGAGACAAAGTACTCACAAAGGACATCTTGTTGTTTCGTTGGAGATAGTTGTGCAGACAAAGACACGCAAAGATAATGGTGACAAACTTGTCTGGGTCCAGTCAAATTGTTGTTCTGAAAACTCTGAAGCGATTTGCCAAAATTCCGAAAGTGTTCTCCACAACACGGCTCTGGACAGACGGTAGTTGTATATTCTCTGATTGGTGTTAAGATTTCGAAATGGATATGGTTTCATGAGATCTGGTCGGAGGGGATAAGCATCATCTCCAATTAGCATGTGTGGCATCATAGCATCAGTGCCTGGCAGGGTATCAGCAGGGGGAAAGTTCAGCGTGCCTGTGTCCATTGCTTCTTTCAGGTCTGAATGGGCAAACACTCCCACATCAGACACCCTACCCTGTGTCCCTATGCTTGCATACACAAACTTGTAATTGGCATCAACTACAGCCATAAGGATGATAGAAAACCTGGACTTGTAGTTAAAATACATGCTGCCACTCTTGGGAGGGGGTTGGATGAAGATGTGCTTCCCATCTATAGCCCCCAGGCAGTGTGGAAACTCCCACTTGTTTGCAAAGTCTCTGGCAATGGCCTTCCACTCAGACTCAGTTGATGGTGTCTGTAAAACACAAGTAGAAAATGATGCATCAAAAGAATCTGTGGTGAATTAATGATTCCCTTTCTTAACCATACATTCAAATCACTGTCAGACTCGGAGTTCACTTTACTTTTTTATATACACATGTAACAAAGACTGAACAAATACATCTGTGACTCAGAATTGTTTTTGGTGAAAACTTGCTGTATTAACTGATGGGACGTTTTTGAGCATGGGTAATGTATTTCCTGTCAAAATTACCTTCAAGTAATCTTCATGCAGTGCACAGGTAAGAGCTGTGCATGTTTCCATGACAATCCTGCTCAGTGTGGTGCTTCCAATCCTACACTGGAAACTTAATGAGTTGAAGGTTTCACCTGTCTCATAGAACAAAGTGTCTTAAATAGTGTCAGGTGGATTTAGATGGTTAATGTAAGGGATAGTGGACATGGATGGATGTAGAATAGAATGCAGTAGTAGTAGCTTATGTAGTATGAACATAGTCGTAGTGTGTAGGTGGATAGATAGACTTGCAGTTACAGGGCCAGTGTAACTGATGTAGAAAAGCAAAAATATGTATGTACTTGCATGGGTGAACTGATTTCTTCATGTGATATAGATAGATGACCTTGCCTCATACCCAGCATTCTATAGTTTAAGGGAGTTTATAGGGAGCATTACAGAATTTTCATGTCCACACACTTGGCTGTTGCCAAAAATCGTAGGGTAACCAAAAGCCTTTCCCTGGGGCTGATGGGCTTCCTGAGGTGTGTATCCTTCTTGATGATAGCAGGACTAACCCTCCACAGTTAAAGTCCTCCACAGACATTCGGAGAAGGTCCCGAAAACCCCTCATATCATCTACCTGTTTACACAGAACAAAGTCAAGAACACACCAATAACACAGCAACATAATAGATGTTGGATGTTATTGGTAATTAAAGAGTCAGACTGATATTTAACCAAAGTTGTATAAAGCAGAAAGATGTCCCAAAAATCACTTTGGTAGATGTTCAAGTCATTCACTAGAATGCTACTCAAGTAAAAGTGTAAAAGTACTGTAGTTAATGGCCAGTAATCCAATTAAATAAAACACTTATAGGCTAAAATTAAATGTTGCCTAATGAAAGTAGAAGCGTCAGATGTCTTCAAAAGTTTACCCACCATTGTGCAGATAAAGTACCTGTGTAGGTAAGTGCAATTTAGCTGTTGCTATTTACCTCCAGTTCTCGTTGTAGAATTGACAGACCGTACTGCCCACATTTGCCCAGCCATTTCCTTGTCCATACACCCAATCGCTTTTCTTTTTAGATCTTTCTGCACACAGAATGGCACACATTGCTAAGGCAGCGCATTTCTCTTTGGTGAGCATTTTCAAATTCTCAGATTACCGTCTCCCCACTTCCAGATTCTTCTTCTTCTTCTTTATATTGTTTATTGGAGGTTGACTTCCGGGTTCCTCTTCCGGAAACAAGAACACGACGTGTTGTGTATGTATGCACAGTGTGAGCACTCAGGTTGCATCAGTGCATCGTGACCTACGAACTTCTAACCCCTGCGATTCAATCGTACAACTTGAGCAGGAGCTGAATAACGCAACTGAAAAAAATCGCACAGTGTCTGCCCAGCTTAAGTGGAGAGTGGCCTTACAAACTGAAATCGATCTATTAACTACCACCCAAGCAGAGAAGCTCATTTTTAAATCCCGTAGTAGATTGTACAAAGAGGGAGATAAACCGTCCAAATTATTAGCTAGCCAGCTCTGCCAAAAAGCAGCATCCCGTGTTATTTCACAACTTATCTCATCAGATGGCTCATCAACTGAGGATCATCGAGCTATTAACAACTATTTTAGAGAGTTTTATGCTAAATTATATTCTTCAGATTCAGCATCAGCTCAAAATAAGTTTGACGCCTTTTTTTTTTTCATCCAATCTGAATATTTCTACAATTGACTCTGACTCGAAAGAACGATTGGAACAAAGTCTGACACTGGAAGAAATTAAAAATGCAATAATGTCCCTTCAGAGTGGAAAAGCCCCCGATCCGGACGGGTTTCCAACTGATTTTTATAAGAAATTTATGGACAAACTTGCCCCTCTTCTTCTCTTGGTTGACACAGAAGCAATAGAGAATAACATTCTTCCGCCTACGCTTCAGCAGGCATCTATTACACTCTTATTAAAGAAGAATAAGGACCCCTGAGATTGCTCATTCTATAGACCAATCAGCTTAACAAACTGTGATGGCAAAGTGCACTCCGACTTGAGAAAATTCTTCCTCGTATTATTTCGGGGGACCAGACTGGGTTCGTTCAGGGTAGACAATCCTATTTTAACCTGAGACGACTGTTTAATATCATCTATACTGAGGCTGATACTCCATCCCCTGAAGCAGTAATATCACTTGACGCTGAAAAGGCGTTTGATCGGATTGAGTGGGATTATCTTTTTCACACACTTTGGAGGTTTGGTTTTGGTCCTAACTTTATTCGTTGTATCAAGCTCATTTACACTAATTCGACTGCTTCAGTCTATGCCAACAGTATCTCAGCCTTTTCCTCTTCACAGAGGGACCAAGCAGGGGGATCCAGTGAGTCCATTACTTTTTGTTTTAGCTATAGAGCCACTTGCAATAGCTCTTAGAAGCAATAATAGTATACAAGGTATCTCACGTGGTGGCATAACTCACATTGTGTCACTGTATACGGATGATTTGTTGTTATATGTAACAAATCCAATCACATCTACCCCTGAAATCCTCAGAGTCTTACAGGAATTTCAAGCATATCTGGATACAAACTAAATTTAGCTAAAAGTGAATACTTCCCCATTAGTAATAATGCAGGACAATACCCCAATCTGCCATTTAAGTTGTCTACCGAGTCCTTTACATATCTGGGTGTAGAAGTCACCAAATCCTATTACAGTCTGTTTAAAATTAACCTCACTCCTCTATTGGAACAGTGCAAACAAGATATTAAAAGATGGTCTATTTTACCATTATCTCTTATTGGGAGAGCTAATTCTGTAAAGATGAATATTGTGCCAAAAATTCTATATTTATTACAGGCGTTACCAAAATCTTTTTTCATGTCATTTAATCGAATGGTTTCTTCCTTTATGGAATAATAAAACGCCTCGTATAAGAAAAGAATTTATGGAAAGACCAAAAAATATAGGTGGGCTCTCACTGCCAAACCTGTGCACATATTATTGGGCGGCAAATCTCAATGCCATCTCTCTATGGCTAAAGGACTGGAATGATCAGATCCCTGCGTGGCTACAGATTGAAAGGGTCACAAGCAGGCTGCATTCTCTCCCAGCTTTACTCTGTGCACCCCTACCACCTTTAGTTAATAATATTAAAGATAACATAATGGTTACTCAATCTCTACACATTGTACATCAGTTTAAAAAACATCTGGGTATTCAGAGTATTTCTATTCACTCTCCAATAATACGTAACCATCTTTTTCAACCATCGCCAATGGACAATGGCTTCAAAATTTGGTACGACAGGGGCATTCACAGTATTGAGGATTTGTATATTAATGATACGTATGCTAGCTTCGAACAACTATCTAGGAAATTTGGTCTGACTAATAACCAATTTTATACATAAAAAGGTTGCTAATTTTCCTACTCTCCCCCATCCTTCCTGTTTGGATTCTATATTAAGGGTCAATGAGATGAAAAAAGGCAGAATATCGTTTATTTACTCACCTATCATGGATAGTTGTAACCTGTCTATTTCATACATTCCAGAACAGTGGGAGAATGATTTGGGTGCCCAGCTGTCTGACGAAGAGTGGGATATGGCTCTTACCAGGGTCCACTCGTCTTCTATATGTTTAAGACACTCCTTCATACAATTCAAAGTGTTACACAGGTTACATTTCTCAAAAGCTAAACTAGCAAAAATATTTCCAAACATTGACTCATCGTGGATGGATGTAAACAGACTCCAGCTACTTCCCTTCATATGTTTTGGTCCTGTCCAAAAATTGCTCCTTTCTGGTCATCATTTTTTGAAGTCATCTCCAAAGCCTATGCCTATAACATCTCGCCTTCCCCCTTGGTGGGAATTTTTGGTTCTCTCCAAAAGTTGATTCTGTTCATCTGGACGTAGCGTTTTGTGGGAGAAACGTTTCATCACTGATCCAAGTGACTTCTTCAGTCTCAGCTGACTGCAGGTTTCCACGATCTTATAAACCGTACATTTGCTTAATGACTGAAACCAGCCCACTGAAGGAACAATGGGCTGGGAGGTCACCTTCATCATAATTATGTGTGAATGTGTGTGTGAATGGGTGGATGACTGGATGTGTAAAGCGCTTTGGGGTCCGTAGGGACTAGTAAAGCGCTATACAAATACAGGCCATTTACCATTTATGTATATTCTCATGCCCATTAATCAACAACCACTAATCAAGGCCCACTGATCAATGGCCATGAGTCCCATTCACAGAGAGTTGGGGAATGGCTGCAATCACAGCATTGTAAGATGGTGACAGATGTACCCTTAGGCCCCCTCCTCGATTCAGAGATGGTCTTTCCCTTTTCATGTAAATGGCCTCCTTGACTCCGCCCTCATACCAGCGTTCCTCCCTGTCCAGGATGTGTACATCCTCATCATTGAAAGAGTGTCCACTGACCTGTAGGTGTAAATAGACTGCAGAGTCCTGGCCTGACGAGGTGGCTCTGCTGTGTTGTGTCATCTTCTTAGTCAGAACTTGTTTAGTTTCCCCGATGTATAAATCCTGCCAATCCTCCTGCACTTAACAGCGTACACTATGTTACTCTGTTTGTGTTGGAGGACCTGATCCTTAGGATTGACCAGTTTTTGGCACAGAGTGTTTTGGGGTTTAAAAGCCACAGAGACCCGGTGTTTAGAAAAAATGCATCTCAACTGCTCCGATACTCCTGACACATATGGGATCACTACAGGTTTTCGCCTGGGCAGCGGTTGTCCTTCTCTCCTGGATCGGCTGGAGCTTTCTTTAGGAGCCTTCCCAGCTTTGACAAAAGTCCAGCTGGGATAACCACATTTACTCAGGGCCTTCTTGATGTGCTGTTCTTCTGCTTGCCTGGCCGCTGTGTCAGTGGGGATAGTGTTCGCTCTGTGTTGTAGCGTCCTGATGACACTCTTTGATTTAACAAAAAAAAAAAAAATGTTGTTTAATCACAACCTAGTGTGTTTTTGTTATTTCCTGGGGATGATCAATACAAAATCAGTGGCTCTGGGTTAAGTTCAGAGTGACAAAAGGTCTGTGTTGTGGCCAGCAGACATTGTCACTTTCTGCTCTGCCTGCAGAAAATAGCAGACTCTGACAGACAGTGGTGGATATAATCCACAGGAGGGCGCTTGGGTGCTAGTATCAATAACTGAAGGCTTTTTATGTACTGTTTTAAAAAGTATCAAACCTTCGATTTAACTAAAACAAATGTTAGGGTTGGGTGGTGATCTGTCACTGCTCTGTAGAGGGAGGGTGTGTGCAGCCCAGCCTGTGCCCCGGTGAACAGCACGCTGTCTTTGTTATTTCTGGGTTATGGGAGCTCTTGGTGATGCTCCAGCAAGAGAAGTGTTCATCAAGTGGATCCAGAGTTGACAATGGCATTACTGCAAGGCAGAAACAGAGCAGTAAGAGCACAGCGTATGGCTAGAGTTGTGCACAAGGAACAGTTGTCACAAGTACGGATTTAATTTATTTTCGTCATTTTGAGTTCCTTTCATGCACACTGCTCATTTCATCACTGTTTGTGACAGAGGGTAAGTGACCGCGCCTTTTTAAACAGTCTCAGAGCTGAGTTTCAGTTTAGTTTATCTCGAGATTTTGTTTATTGTCATGACATATTCATTTCTGATTTAGTGCAGGCACCAAACAAGATTTTTGTACAAAAATCTTGTTTTTATCACCAGTGTCTGAAACTCATTCTGGTTCGGAACCAGAATGAGTTTCAGACACTGGTGATAAAATATTACATCCTAGTATTTATTCATTTAGAATTTGTTCTCAGAAACCAGCAAGAAAACCTGCATGATTATAATCGTACTTTTAGAAACCTTTCTAAAAATGGAAAGTAACCGAACCGAGGGACAAAAAGAGAGACGCAATTTGTCTCTGTTCCTGTCCAAAACACCCAATAGCAGCGTGTCTTCTTATCACCACCGAAACAAACAGACGCATACAACCAGCAACGTGCATCAACCCTGAGGAGACGTCAGGTGCCACATATGTGCTATTTAATGCTGTGGGAGGGGATGTGCAGTTGGCTGGAGCTGTATCTCAAATAGACACAAATGGCTCTGAATACTCTGAACTCTGCTTTAGGGAAAAGACCAAACACAGTGAGATGAATAAAGAGTGAAATGGAAACCACCCGTTGCCATTTTAATGCCTTCCAATTATACTACTAATGTAGTAACTGTCAGAGTGATGAACTAAACAGCAGTGAGGTTTGTAGGGTTACTGAAGTTTGGCTAGCTGGTATATAATGATGTGCTACGTGACCGCTAGCGACACAGCTATGTTAGCATAATATAAACAAGCTAACTTTTTTTCCACTCCATAAAAGTTAACGTGAGTGTTCTCGGTGGTCAGGAACAAATGCAATCGCATGGCAGGATGCTGTAAAAGGACCAAACTTCAGTCAGGAGAACAACTGAGATAATTCATCCACAATACGAGGTTAGTCATTCATATACTGCTGCATGGGCTGTGCTGTAGTTACATCGGAAGGCTTTAAAAACTGAGCTTAAATAAATGATTAGCAGTAATAAAAGCCGAGGGAGGTCAACGGTGATCACTGACTGTTTTAGGAGCTTTTTGAGATTAAATAGAAGAAAATACAAAACATTAAACATGTTAACAACACAAAAGCCATATTAAACGTAGACTACTTTACCGGAAGTAGGATTCGTCACGTCATCACTTAACGACCGGATAACATATCGATCTCTGTTTTAATGATGCAGACATGTGGTCAGAGAACACCCTTCATCTCCATTATACCCCCAGTCCAAGTCTAGACATGTATAAGCTGCTCCTGGAGAATCCTGCTGGCTGGCTGTGAAACTGACTGACCTCCAACAATGACAGATAAATGATAGCTGATTTTAAGACGCTAGTGCCAAGTGGAGCCTACTTGTGCTCTTCTGGGCCTCAATAGTCTCTCCGCCTGATGGAGCTCTTTAAGCGCATATGAATATTATTTTAAAGTCTCTGTTCATATCAGCAGGACTGTAGTTATGGACTCCAGCCTGTGCAATAGTTCAAAATATAGACCCAAAGGAGGTAGACAAGTTTGTTGCAAAAAAAGAAAGGGGACTGACTGGAGGTCTGAGAGAGATAGCTCTCATAACTCTTGTAAGGAAGAGGACTCCCTTACTACATTTATTTATATTATATTCTCTGTATAGCACTTTAGAGCACACTTTTCACTTTATTAAAAGCACCTTATCAAGCACTTTATTTAGCATTGCACTTTAAGCATGGATTTGCACAGTAAAACATTTGCACACAAGAAGTTTAAATATTTATTGATTATTTATTGGGAATTTTAAAATCAGTTGGTAGCCTTGTTTCAGATCCTGCACAGCTGCTCCTCATCAAGGAATGTGGTGGTTGTCTGTCAGGAGAGAATAATGGTGATTGAGATTATGATTAAGGTTTACCAGTAAGGAAAACTAATGCAAGTGTGTGTGAAATCTAGGAAGAAAAGTGGCGCAAATAAGTGTTTGTAAGATAATGATTACTCACCTTTCTTGCCTGTGTCCTCTTCAGGGTGTTTGGGCAAATGTTTCCCCGGGGGTCCAGACACCATTTAAAGGTTCCGGGAGAGACCATTGGTAAAGAGAGTGTGGTGAATCTTTTTGTGCTTGGGTTTCTGGGTTTTTATAATATTGGGTTTGGTGTAAAATTAAAGTGTGAAATATTTATTAATATGAAAATGTGAACTGTATTTATTTATTCTAATTGATATATTGTATACTGTGGTGGAAGGTGGGGATTTAAGAATTTACCTAAGAGTGGAATAATGGTTTAGTCTGTGACAGCTGAACATATTTAAGGCTGCTGGTTGTCATTAGAGGAGGATATTTTGTGCTGTGAAGAAGCTCAAGGAGTTAATTGTTGTGAGGAGAGCTGTATAGCAAATAAATACTTTGTTCCACTGCACTTGCCTTCGTCCAACTCACTGTGTTTCCAGCCGCTAAGGGCCGCCCTATTACAACTCTGAAACAGTGGGAACACTGGACCCAGGAACAGGGGAAATGTCGGCTAATACAAGAACAGGGTCAAAAAAACATGAGGTAAAAAATAAACAATTCTGTAGACTTTCCTCGAAAACACAGGGGAATGGGAAAACAATAAGAGGTACTGAGGAGTGTAAAGAAAGTCCTTAATCCAGTCAGGTGGAGAGTTCGAGAGGTCAGGGCTTAAAGGACAACACCTCCCTGGCTTCCTTTAGTCAAGATGCCAGAAGTGCAGACACAAGGGGGGCAGGTGGGTTGTAAAATAAGAAGGGAAAAGAAAGATACTAAAGAAAGCTGTAATGAAGAAACTGACTGAAATTTACAGGAAAAAGCAGAAAGTCTCAAACCCCAAGGCAGGACCAGCACAGTCCAATAAATGTAAAGTGGGCACTTGAACACAAGATATAGTAACAACTGACAAGGGAGTGGATTATGTGTACACAGGTGCTAACAGTGTCATTTACCACAAACTAATAAGGCTGGAACCAAACAACGACAGAAGATCTAATATCAGTGTGAATGTCCTGATTAGAGTCATGGCACATTCTGAAAAACTATGAAAAACAGTACATGTGATGTCTCCATATGTCCTTGGATTACAGGGATCATCTCTGAGGTTGTCCCATTTGTTCTGCCTGCAGTATGCCAATTTTGAGATGCCTTGCCCGTAGTTATTTATGTTTGATGCTTTCTTATATATGTAAAAGCTGCAGGGACCAAGTCTCCAGGCAGACATGATATAGGAAATCAGTCAGGAAGAAAAAGAGCAACGCTTTAACATAGATTCCAAAGAAAGTTTAGTTTTGCAGGTCACAGTGAAACCTTAACTTTTAAAGCTTGTCCGGGTGCACAAGTGACTAACAGCACAGATTTACAATTAATACCAGAAACCATACCCAGTGAATTCTCACCTCTTCTCAGGCTGACCCCATTTCTTTTAGAGATGGACCGATCCTTTAACTTAAACTAATAAAAATTAAAGTTGAAAAAAAGAGATGGACCGATCTGATATTACGTATCGGTATCGGTCCGATACTGACCTAAATTACTGGATCGGATATCGGAGAGAAATAAAAAATGTAATCCGATCCATTAAGTATCAAAAAAGCACCTCACAAAACTTGTGACACGGCGTAACTCGGCTCATAACCGTAGCACGTCGGAGCAGTGTGGTCACGTGATAGAGCGGCTGTGTGTATTTGTAGCCTCGCTACCAAACCAGCATTTCATCTCCGAGGAAGTTATCCCAGAGAGAAGTAAAGCAAGTGTGTAAGTTCATCTCTGAATGTTTGTAAGGCGTTCCCACGTTAAGCTTAACAACCGATATATGGAGCGACTGCCTCTCTCTCTCCCTCTCCTGCTGCTACTTCAATCATGAAACTGATCAATGATCAGCTGATCGGCTTTTCTGTGGCGAGTCCGTCTCTCTTCTTTGTTTTTGGCCCACTTTGCACCAGAAAGAGGAAACCAGCGGCGGAACAACAGCAGCACGTTTAAGCTTGATAAGCTGTTGTTATAATTTATTTAATATTACTTTCTACACCAGGATCCTTTTCTATGTAGCTGACGGCTGGTAACTGTGCAGGGGCGGATCTAGCAAAGTTTAGCCAGGGGGGCCGATAGGGCATGAACAGGGAAAAGGGGGCACAAAGACATACTTTTCTTTCTTATTCTCATTTAAAATGTCGAGCTTTTAATAAATAATTATCTGAATCTTACACCCAAAGTTTTAATCTGATGTAAAATGTATAGAAGTCCATTACTGTATATAGTAACTGTTAAGTCTAATATACCCTAGTAAGCTAGAGTACTTTATCCTTTGGGAAGGTACCATCTGTGCAGTCTGCAATTCTGTTGAAGAAAGATGTTGAATCTATTTAATTATTCTTGAAAAATAATTTATTTCTGTGCATTTTTTTTCACACTGCATCAAATTAAAGTTGATTACATTGATTAAGCATCATGAGGTGGAGGGTGGGGGGTGGTTCCTTATTTTTTTTTTTTTTTTTTTTTTTGCTGGGAGACCCTATTAGTTAGGTTGCTTAATATTTCTGCTAAGTACTCTTTAAAATACCAGAATAGGGAGGATGGAGCAGGTTTAAGTTTATTAGATTGATCAGTGTTGCTGAACTATGAAATATTTTGGGTGCAGTGTATTTTTTACATACAGGTATAACAGAATAGCTTTAGTGTTGTTGTTTATTTAAACTTGAGTATGAACTTATACAAAATGCAGCAAGATATTAAAAAAACAGTTTTATTGATTAAAAAACACACTATATCGGATTCATAGCGGTATCGGCAGATATCCAAATTTATGATATCGGTATCGGACATAAAAAAGTGGTATCGTGCCATCTCTAATTTCTTTATTTACCAGACTAAAGGACTCTCCTCATGTTGTCCAGTCATGGAAGCTGTGACTGTATGTGACTGCTGCCGGGCAGGACAGCAAAAAAAGTCTGTAAAATCACATTTTAAATTTTGCTTGAGTAAGATTAATATGGACCAGTGGTTTCTGTGTGCCGGGTTTTCAGGGTTCTCGCTCACACGTTGATGTGAACGAGTGTGCTTCACAGCCCTGCAGGAGTGGAGGAACCTGTGAGGGCAGAGTGGGTAGATGTTCTCCTGGTTTCACAGGTGAGCGTGTTTTTATAAAGCCACATCATTTAAGTCCTAAAATACGTTATCCTAAAATATTACAGGTGCTACTTGTGAGATCCAGATTGACGAATGTCAATCACAGCCGTGCCTCAATGGAGGCAGTTGCCATGACTACGCGGTGGCTTCACTTGCACCCGTCTCTCTGGTTTCCAAGGACAACGGTGTGAAATCAACACTGATGAGTGCCAAGAGCACCCTTGCTAAAACAGGGCTCTGTCTATAGATGGAGTGAATGAGTAAGTAGTGTGTCTTTCAAAAATGAGTAGCTTCTAATGGGACTTGGATCTGTAAACAAAGTAACGGAAATGGATGTTTAAATAACTTTATTAATGGGACTGTCTTGTTGTGTGATTGTCTCAGTTACAGCTGTGACTGCTCTCACACAGCCTTCACCGGCTGACACTGTGGCTGTGTCCCAATTCAGGGTCTGCACGCTTGAAGTACGCACGCTACGCGTACTACGTACGGTGCGTACTACAAGTACGGGAAGTGCGGAAGTGAGAGGCTTGTGAAATGGGACGGTCTAGCCTTCGTCGCGCTGTTCAGGTTGCCTAGCAACCATGATACTAACCGCGAGAAATGTTTCATACAGCTTTGTGTGACAGAAATGAAGGAGAAAAATGTTTTGTTGTTCATTCATTTTTGTCATGACATCACTTTGATTAGTTGAGACCACAGGACTGTAAAACATGATAGTTGGGCTTCATTTCTGTACTGAACAGTCATTTCAAGATTAGTTAGTAAATAATAATTAGCTCATGTTGTTCATGAGACTAAAGTCATCTCACTGTGGTAATGTTAATATAATATGGACAATATTATATGTATTGTCAGATTATGGAGTGAATATATATATATATATATATATATATATATATATATGAGCTTGAACTCTGGGTCAAAGATGCAAGTTGCAGTTATTTATATTTCCTACCACCTTAAATCTTCACACAAAGACAAGTATCTCTGACAGTGTATATACAGATGTATTATATATAAGAGACAAACATTGTTCTTTCAAGATGTTGGCATTACTAAATTTGGCTCAATGCTTACATATATGTGTAAAAAGAAAATGTACGAGCTGTGATAACTGTTTCTGATAGAATGAAGATCAGACTGATATATGAAATATTCCTTTATTGGGTGAGAAAATCAGACCATGTCATAACTGCTTTAAGTCATACAGAATAGATATCAGAGCCTTAAACAGGCTGACTTCTGCTAAATGGGTCAAACTGGGCAGAAAGTCTACAAACACATAACATCCTTATAGAATATGATGTAACACTATAGATCAACTTAGCCCAGAATATATAAAGCATATAAACAATTACAGCAATATGATGCAACAAACACAGCAGTGCTACTAATCCAAAATACTCAAAGCTTCATAGAACTGAAACAAACATTTATTTTTAGCTCCATCCTGCTGCTGATACATACTTTAGGTTTCTGAATATTAAACTTGTTGCTGCCTTTCATAGTGTGTAACTTGAAGGCCCTGAGTACTTTCTCCCACACTGAAAACACTGGGATGATAACATTATTTGAACATTACCTAATAAGACTGATTCAGGACAGACAATTAGTTATGTTAAACTTTCCTAGCAGTCCTTCACAAACAGGGAACAGTCTGTCTATTCTCTCCATCTGTCAGCTGCTGCTGGCTCTTCCTCCTCCTCTTCCTCACACACTGCTGAGTTTGTCCTGGTGGATCATCAGGGGTGCAAAGCCTCACAGATGATGTGCAGCAGTGGGTCCCTCAGTCTGTCCTCACTCTGGACACTTGCAGTTGTCACACATGGAAATCAAATGTGTGATAAGCTGCAGGATTCAAACACAAGTGTAACTTATAAATACATGTTCATACTTTTATTCCACAATCAGAGAGAAAGAAACAGAGAGAGAGTGCAGGACAGACAGACAGGTGACAGTCTCAGGTGTACACACTGCTACAAAACAGCACAAGAGAAGGAGGATTTAGTGTTTGTGTTATTACGAGTGCTAAACAAGAAGAGTTCCAGATGGTCCAGTGGACACATGTGTGACTCCTGTGATTAAAGCATCTTTCTTTCAGCTTAACGAGTGAACCGTCAGCTCGTTCAAACACACGTTAAAGTCCGTTTGGCTCGACACCACCGAACAGAGGCAGCAATATAACATAGCTAACATTAACAGTGCAGTGAATCCTGCTTGTGCCGTCATATTCAGGACTGCAAACCGAGCAGCATCACTGACTTTCAGCTTGTTGTGTTTGTGGATATATGACTGACTTTAATTACGCATAAAATCATCACACTCTGTAAGATTAAGGTCGACTATATATATATTTAGAAGTAGAGGCTTTAAAACCAAGTTACCGCTGAAAGTACAAACATCACTAATGTCACATAACTTTGCCGACATGTGGCCAACAGTAATGTTTTAATGTTCTTAAACATTCGCACATAAATAAGTGACATAATATTCAGTACTTACTTTTGACAGTTCACTCTTCGGCCGCTCCCTATGGGCTCAAAATGTGGTCATAAATATTTTGTACTTGTAAATCAGTTTTGTATGTGTAAAAAGAATTTGTGTGTGCGTAAAAAAGATTTGCATGTGTAAAAAAGATTTGTATGTGTAAAAAAGATTTGTGTGTGTGTAAAAAAGATTTGTATGTGTAAAAAGAATTTGTGCGTGCGTAAAAAAGATTTGCATGTGTAAAAAAGATTTGTGTGTGGACTTAGCCAAAACCCCCCCTGCAAGTTACAAGTACGAATTTTGACCCTATTTTTCTTCCTGTCATCTGATTGGTCAATGTCATGTCAATCACAAATGTAACAATCCAATCAGAGAACAGATGGGTTTGGCTGTCGGAGGGGCACTTTTTTAAACTGCAGGTCCTTGAAGGGAATAAATACCCTTTTACATGCCAGCCCAGCGTTTTCCTTCATCACCACGAAGGAAAACAGTCTGTGGTCGTTCGAGTTTGGTGATTTTTGTGTCACAGGTCTACGTGCTTTATACAGGGACTTCCACAGCCTTTTCAACAGCGCTGCGGACCGCGGGGGGGGGGCAGTGTTTTGGAAATGACAGTCTTCATTACAAAGCTTTCTTCGTTATGAATTAGCATACATGTTTTTATTGAACATTTGAAGAACTAGCAAAAAAACCAGAAACTGTTGTAGAGGACATAAAGTCAGAGATAGAAACGACAAGGAGCAGGTGCATCTAGTACAGGTAGAGCTGCTGCAAAAACCCACAGAGCTCAGCAGCCAGCGCAACAAATTCTGGATCCTTTGCTTTTAGTTAGCAGTTAGCATTAGCAGCACATCCTGCATCCGATGTGAAAGGACCTTTATGCTGCGCACTGTGGCTCACAGCAATGGTCCCGAGTCAGCCCTGACTTTGTGTTAAACTAATCCTAAAGTAATAATGGTATTTCTAACCACTGACATACCACAACTTTATCCTTTCAACAGCTGCTGAAAGTAAGGGGACCTAGCTGCTATCGGATATTTATATAGAGATCCTCCAGCTTCAAACTGTATTACCCTTCAAGGACCTGCAGTTCAAAAAAGTGCCCCTCCGACAGCCAAACCCATCTGTTCTCTGATTGGATTGTTACATTTGTGATTGACATGACATTGACCAATCAGATGACAGGAAGAAAAATAGGGTCAAAATTCGTACTTGTAACTTGCAGGGGGGTTTTTGGCTAAGTCCACACACAAATCTTTTTTACACATACAAATCTTTGTTACACACGCACAAATTCTTTTTACACATACAAATCTTTTTTACACATACAAATCTTTTTTACGCACGCACAAATTCTTTTTACACATACAAATCCTGATTTACAAGTACAAAATATTTATGACCACATTTTGAGCCCATAGCTCCCTTCTGCCGTATTTTGCGGCAAAATCATCCACACCCACCGCCGCGCTACGGATTGTGGGATATATGGGGCCACGAAGCGTGCACCGGACCACGCTTGATATTTGGGGAAATCGACGGCGCATTTGGAGTATGCATTTGAAGTACACTTTGAATTGGGACAGCCGTCGTCGCGTGGCGGTGACGTAATCGCACTTGAAATGCGTACTTCAAGCGTGCAGACCCTGAATTGGGACACAGCCTGTGAGACACCTCGACCGCCTTGCTACTCTGAACCCTGCTTTAATAGCGCCATCTGTAAGGACAATGGGTGAAGTACAGCTGTGAATGCTGGCCTGGTAAAGGGCCACCTGGCCTCTTGCTCAGATAATGTGGAGAATAATAAACAAGGAAACTAAGACAGATGTATTCATTTGAACTTATTCACACCTGAAAAACAACAAGCTCTGTCCAGAACAGCCTGTCCCCGTGTTATCTTTAATGAACATCATATGTAGTGTTGATCATATTAAATATCCTTCCTCCTTCCAGGGTTTGAGGGCCGTCATCAATGAGTGTGGCAGCAGTGCTTGAAGAAACGGCAGCAGCTGCATTGAGAGATCTTGACATGCCTTGTATGGCAGTGAGCCTCTTCTGCCTGAAAGCTATGGCCACAAACAGTCTGCAGGTTACATCTACAGGTGTCCTCCAGGAACAACAGGTAGGTTATTTTAGTTTGACAAAGTGAACTGGTCATGTCCTAATCAGTCATGGTTTGAAAGATTTAGGCAGGATCTCTGACATGTATGAAAGGACCTGTGTTCATAATGACCAACCTCCAAAAATCACCAAAGTTGTGCTGTTTCACAAATTTTGAGCCGGCATGTTGAACTTCTCTGAGAAGTCAGACATGCTCAAGCATAACGTTGAACTACCAAAACTAATTATTCTGTTCAGAAACGCATGTAAATAACTGTAATGTGGCATCTTAATAAAGAGCTTGTACCTTTTCTGAGGAAGCTCTCACTCAATTGCAGGACTGTTTTGCCCTCACACAGTGGAGTGTCTTTGAACATGATGACCCAGAGACTCACACAATAGCAGTGCTGGGTTACATCAAGCACTGCATGGACACTGTCACCACGGGTCAGGGTCTACCCCAACTGTAAACCCTGGATGACAAGTAAGGTTCAGGCATTGTTAAAGGCACACAACTCTGCATACAAATCTGGGGACCAGGACATGTACAGCAGAGCAAGAGCAGACCTTAAAAAAGGCAGAGGACTATTCACCTCTCTGATAACAACTCCAGAAAGGTATGGGAGGGCCTGAAACACGTCACCAATGGCAATGAGACAAATATAGATAATATGGATGTCTCATTAGCAGAGGAACTTAACCACTTCTTTGCCCACTTGGAGAAAACTGCAGTCACCCCCACCATGCACACCGCCTGCCCACAGCCTCCTCTGAGCACAGCCTCTACACATTTAGCCTCCAAGAACACCAGCTTTGCAATGTGTTCAGAGCAGTAAATCAGAGGGAAGCTGCTGGCCCTGACAGAATACCTGGTAGAGTGCTCAAAGCCTGCGCCAACCAGCTGGCTCCTGTGTTCACCAGACTATTCAACCTCTCCCTGACACATGCCTCTGTCCCTCACTCACTGCCTGAAGTCAGCAACAATAGTCCCAGTCCCCAGGTCCACCACCATCAGTGGCCTCAGCGACTCCAGTGGTTGCAAAGTGCTTAGAGAAGCTGGTCTTAAAACACATAAAGGACTGCCTCCCACCCAGCTCGACCCCCACCCGTTTGCCTACAAGGCAAACAGGTCCACAGAGGATGCAATTTCCACCGCCCTCCACTCCGCTCTGCATCACCTGGAGAATCCTGGGACATCAGTAAGGATGCTCTTCATTGATTTCAGCTCGGCCTTCAATGCCATCATCCCAGACATTCTTATAGACAAGCTGGTAAACTTGGACTCCCCCCCCCCACACACACACACATACACACATGTGCATGGATCAGAAACTTCCTCCCAGACCGTTCACAATCAGTCAAGGTTGGCAACCAGAGATCATCCACCCTGTCACTCAGCACTGGCTCACCACAGGGATGTGTGCTGAGTCCACTCCTATACACCATCTACACCAGTGACTGCATCCCCACACACCCCTGCAACATCATCATCAAATTTGAGATGAGGTCCAGCAGCTGTCAGAATGGTGTGACTACAATAACCTCACCCTAAACACCAAGAAAACAAAGGAAGTGGTCATGGACTTACGCAAAACAAGAACTGATCCCCCTCCCCTCTCCATAAAAGGTGACTATGTGGAGAGGGCGTCCTCCTTTAAGTTCCTCGGCACCCACATATCCGAGGACCTATCCTGGTCCACAAACACATCAGCCCTAGTGAAGAAAGCCCAGCACCGCCTCCATTTCCTGAGGGTCCTGAGATGGAACAGGCTGCAGACTGACCTCCTAGTGTCCTTCTACCGTGCCACTATAGAGAGTGTGCTGGTGCACGCCATCCCTGTGTGGTACGTTGGTTGCACAACAGCTGACGAGACTACAGACGGTCATCAGAACTGCAGAGAAGGTGATCGGCTGTCCACTGTCCTCCCTGGACTTAATTGCCAGCTCAAGGTGTCTCTCCAGAGCCAGGACAATTATAAAGGACCACCTCCATCCTAACCACCACCTCTTCAACATCCTGCCCTCTGGAAAAAGGCTCAGATCCATCAGGTGCAAAACCAACAGCTTCTTCCGGTGGGCTGTCAGAACTCTTAATGCAAACTAAGAGTGTGAACACACTTCTCCAACACATCCACTCTGACGCTGCTATTGATCAACTATGTGCAATATCTCAGTCTTTCCATGTTCTGTGCTAATTTTTGGCTCATGTGCAATATTTTGGTCTCAGTGGAATTACCATCCCCACCCTAAATGACCATAGCCCCTCCACCTTTATTTATTTATTTATTATATTACATAACTGCCCTTGTATACAGCCCCACAATGTTTCTGTTTCAATGTGTCTGCACATACACCATGTATATAGTTTCACTCACATATATGTATACATACATATTGCTTTTTATTCTTTTTATTTTTTTTCCCTCGTTGTATATTGTTTTCTCTTCTTTACTTTTGCAACTTTGTCGTCCAGCTACCCAATTTCACTGTGCAAGAAACTGCACAATGACAGTGAAAAGCTCGAAGTCTCTAAGCAAACAAACTGTAAACAACATACTGATGGATCAATCATTGCAATTAACAAACCATATTAATTCAGGGCAGTGATCTAAAACACACACACACACACATATATGTTTATATATACATATATATACATAAAATAATGATTTTTTTTAATTGCTGTTGTGCTTTTTTGTTATCCGTAAACTCCTCATCTTGGTAACAACTTCAAATGCCTCCCTGAGGTCACAGAACACACCCGCCCTTACACACTTTCAGTAAATGCTAGTGGGTAAACAGTAACAGTGCACTGAACACACTGTCATGGTAAAGAAACCAACAGTTTGAGGTGATCTGAGCTTTGTGCCGTTACCCTGCTGGAAGCAGCCAGTCTGCCCCAGGGCAGCTGTGGCTACAACCGTAGCTTGCCTCCACCAGTGTATGAATGTGAGCGTGAATGAATAATGGCATTGTAAAGCGCTTTGGGTTCCTTGAAAAGCGCTATATAAATCCAATCCATTATTATTATTATTATTATTACTGTGGTCAGCACCAGCAGCTAGCAGGCCTTGGTGTTTAAATGATGATCAGTCAGCTGGGGACTGAAGTGTGAGAAGACAATGTGCCCCAACCCATTATACCACCACAACCAGCAGCCTGAACTGTTGACACGAGACAGGATGGATCCATGCTTGTTCACACCAAATTCTGACCAGAACATCTGAATGTTGCAGTAGAAATCAAAACTCATTAGACCAGAAAACGTTTTTCCAATCTTATATTTCCCAGGTTTGTTGAGTCTGTAGCCTCAGTTCTGGTCTTAGCTGTGAGTGGTAACGCTTGGAGGGATCGTCTATTGCTAAGGCAGCTGCTGAAGTGTAGTAGTTATTTGACTTGCTGTTGCCTTCCTATCACCTCAAAGCAGTCAGGCAATAACAATGACACGTTTATTTCATTTCATTACATGACAGCTCAAAAAAACCTTTGTAGGTTTAGTCAGTTTGAGATAAAGATTTCCTAACCTTACATTTTCTAAGTTACAGAAGCTTTGGTAACCTTATTGATGTGCTTATCTGCTCCTTTTCATCCAATTTTTTAGCAAGGTATTTTTGGCCACAGAAATATGGCTCACTACATATTTTCTCTTTTTTTCTGACCTTTACCTGTAAATTGTTACAGATACATGGTTGTTAGGAAAATCCTAATATATGAGCAGTTTGTGAAATAGTCACACAGCCTGTCTGGCACCAAAAACTGTGCAGTGTTCAAAGTCACCCTTCTCCTTCATGCCTGTATGTCTAAATGCGCGCAGTTCCTGCCATGCTGCAATATAATTAACTGGATATTTGCATTAATCAGGAGTCGATGCGTTGATGTTTTATAGCCGGAGGGTATTTTCATAGAAGTTGCCCAATAAATCAAGAAGCTCCACTAAAAACACATCAGTTTAGTAAAAAATGAAACATTTGAGTCAATGCACCCTGTACACCGTCTCATTCTTTTACCCTGTTAAGGTTTATGTAATGGTCCTTCTTCAAAGTACTTTTTTAAAATCCTAATGTGTAATGATGACAGAACAGTTTGGGACAACAGACTGGTTAATTAAAGAGGATGAAAGCCTCGACTCATCGTCACCACCTCCTGTCTATTATAGTGGAGTCTTTTCAGACATGAAGCACTAGTAATTCACTGTCTTTAGGGGGAAAAACTCTGTCATAGACATGAATTAATTAAAGATTATATTTTGTGACCCAAATGAAGACAAAAGACAAATTTACTTCATTAGTTACACTTTGCTAGTACCAGCTTGAATCTTCTTTTGCCTTCAGAACTGCTTAAATTCTTCGAGACACAGAGGCTCGCAGTGTGAAATAATACAGGGCTCTAGAGTGCAACCAATTTGGTCGCAAATGTGACCAAATTTTTCAGTGGTGCGACTAAAAGAAAATATTTGGTTGCACCGGTGCGACCAACTGTTCGGGTAGCAAAAAAAAAAAAAAAAAATCTCTGCAACTCTCCGTGTGGTCAACAACAGACACACATTATGCCCCTATTGTGGACTAAACCAATCAGAGATAGTCAGGGGCGGGACCTCTCTGATTGGCCGTGGTCCAGTTGAAAGTGCAGGTGGATAGAGAGAGGTGAGTAGCTTGAATAAAGCGATATCGATTCATTAAATCCTGAATTGACTTTTAAATATAACTGTGTTTTGCCAGAAACGCCAGACTCTCAGGTTAAAGCTCACAAAACTATTTCAACAACCACCAAACTGTAAATGAGAGCAGGTACATGGATTCCACACAAAGACGTAAACACAGAGCGGACCCGACACATCAGAATCAGCTTTGTGTTTCTCGGCTTTCTCACCCCACGGCCCGAACACGGACACGCCGTCGGAGCTCACCGATTCTGATGCGTCGGGTCCGCGCTGTGTTTACGTCTTTTTTGCGCTGATTCTGAGCTGCAGGTTTTGTGTCTGTCCAACCAAAATTCACCGAGCCAGCAGCAAAAGAAGCAGCAAACTACGCTTCACATTTGATCAATGTCGTCATGAATTCCCTCTGACTTTTGCTGTTTTGCTTCCACCACGATAAAAATCACACTTCATGCACAGCTCCCTCTCTCCCTCTCTCTCTCTCTGTACTTCAAGAACAGTTTCCCGTCTCAAATCTGTTTTCTGCATTATTCATTCGCTTATTACCCCAAAGTCTACCGCTGTTTGCAGCGCTGTCGGCCGCTGTCTGTGGTTTTTTTTATAACTTAAATGACCTCGGACAAGAAAGCCTAATTTCTGCTGTTCAATACTGAAGAAATTTAAACTTCTTAAAATTATGCAAAATTGCAGAATATTTTTAAGGTTATCTGCTATAAAAAGCCAGACCAGGAAAATCTGCTTCATGTTTTTCTGTTTTATTCTCAGTTACTTTGACACAAAGGCATCTGCTGTGATGTTCACACCTCTGATGAAGTCTCACATGTATCAGTGCTGATAAATGATCAGAATTATAATATTTCTGACTGTCTGAGGCTAAATTGAATCGAATCAGGACTTTGAGAACCGGAATCGAATGGATTATAGAAATCAGTGATGATACCCAGCCCTAGTGAGCAGCCCAGGCCCAACAGAAGTGGATGTAGCTGTGGGTAATAAGAAAAGATGAAAAGAACTATTGATAACTTTTGTGTTAAGTTAAGGCCTGATCCGTCTGAAATTCATAGCCAGCTCTGACACGGTGCCATCAATCTTTGAATGCTGAAAAAACAGCAGTGTATCCAGAAAACACATTATATGCTTCAATAAATGCACTGCCCAAGTGTCCCCTCTCCCCACTGCCTTTCAGCAGCAGGCAGCAGCAAACAGGTCGTCAGAGGAGCCAAGATGATGATTAAGTTTAACATTTTCTACAATGTTGACAAAGCACTTTAAGCACAAGTTTGTTAGTTAATAATTTAGAAATGAATATTGTCTGTATGGACTTCCCCCCCAAAGAAAGTGCACATGCAAAACTGCGGTGTTAAGCGATGCAGTTGAAAAATTTGAGTGCGCCTAACTTTTGTGCCGGTACGCCTAAATTTTTAAAGTTAGGCGCACCGGTGCACCCATGTCAAAAAGTTAGTCTAGAGCCCTGAAATAACTCTACTCAGATCTGTCAAACCAAAAGTAACGAGCCTGTTTTGAAAAAGTGCAGAAATTTGTTTAAAAACGTACGGAGTAAAACTAAAACGTTGTCAGAAAAATACAGTACAGATGCCTGAGAACTCTCCTTAAGTACATGACAAAGTATTTGTTCCCTCCCACCTCTGCAGTCCATGATGATGTTTCATATACATCACATTAAAATATGAATATTGCTCATTATAAAAAAAGACAGACAGACACCGACAGGAAGAACTGTGATGAAGACATCTTTTATTGGAGAGTTATGACATCACCGCTAAGCAGTATTTCAGCACAGACGTCCTCACCGTCTGTGGTTTACTTCTAACAGTCTCTAAATAGATTCAGCATTTGAGCTGCTAGATGTTTATCTGTATGCACAGTTTTGTGCTTTTTTTTAAACTCGTGTTTATATCCCAGCTGCTGTTCTTCCACTCCTTTTCCTCAGCTCTCCTTTTTATTTGCCCCTTACTGTCAGATCCTTCCCCCCCTGTTTTCTACTTGTATTTGCTCCCCTCCAGTGCACTGCATAATTGCTCTATTCCACTTCCCCCCCCTCATCCTCATCAGCAGCACACGCTTCAAATTCCTTCTCGGGTAAGAGGCCATATTCATTGAGAAAAGCCTCAACATCCGTTGCAAAGAACTCTTCATTGAAGTGTTTGGTCACAGCCAGGAAGTTACCCAGTAACTCACCAGCCTTGTACACCAACAGGGTAGGAAGAACCTGGAAGAACAGCAACAAAACTCCAAATGAGCTTGTAGTCATTATAATTGGAAGTGCTAGGTGTAACTCCCAGCCACAGGAATATTTCCTGGACAAGAAACCTTTAAAAGAATGTTTTCAGTATAGGGAACAGGATCGAAATAAGAACCCAGGGAAATCCCTAGTTTTCTTGGAAAAGAAATACAGGGATTGAGTTGTCCCCTTGTCCTCATTTTTATAGATCAAGGCCAGAGTAACCCAAGCTTGTTCATTAAGGTATTTGTCACATAGATATAAAATAAGCTCATAGATTAAGCGGGTGTTAACCACAGGGTGCTTAGTTTATGTAAAAATGTAGTTTGTTGTTGTTTTGGTTTACGTGCTGAAATTTTTTATGTGTGTTTATGTGTAGACTTGTATATAGTTAAACACGTGTGGATCATATAATGTCAAATTCTGAATATTGATTTGTAAATAAGGAACAGAACAAGTGTAAACTTTTCAAGCACACACACTGTGTAGACATATACATGAAAACTAGATGGGTTTTTGGTTTTTTTCTTCTTTTCTCTTATTTCTTATTTCAGTTATATTTGCATGTTCAAAATAAAATTCTATCTATACCCAAAACAAAATTTTGTACTACACGTTCTGGAGCTGAAAGTGTATTTAAAAGTCTAATTCTTCATCAGTAAGCCAACAGTGCACTAACCTCAGAGGAGAAGCGTTCAGCAGCACCAGTGGCCACGGCATCAATACGACAAAATTTAACACTGGGGTATTCAGTAGCCAAACAGTCCAGGCATGAGTTCAGCTCTTCACAGCCTGACAAAGCACAGAGAAGCCACAACCTTTAGCAAACAACACTGTGTCCAGTACATGGCTGTTTGGGGAACATCTATTTATTGTTCAGGTAAACTGAAGTTTGAATTTTCGTGTTGAGACAACACTTGAATATGCACCCCCCTCAAACACCTGACCTTTGACACCATGCTGGTAGATGTGGACCACCACCAGGGTCAACCGGTGTTCCTTCTCTATGACTTCAAGGAATGCTTCTCCGCTCTCAAGTTCATGGACTGATTCAAACTTGGGACCAAAGCTCAGGCGCTCGTGCATTTCCTGCATACACTGTTTTCTGTAGCGTTTTAGGCAGCGTTCGTCCTCATCTTGGATCAACTCATACTCCTGAACACTCATCTACAGTTGAGAAAACATATGTTACTGCTGCACTTGTCTTTACACTTGCATGCCTTTCTGTGTCATTAGTATGATTCTATTGTTCCAGATGTTTCCATTCACCTTTCTGTTGAGTCTCTCCTTGTCATCATCTCGAGGACTGGACATTTGTCTGAGCAGCTCTCTCTTGTTCTGAGGGACGGTCTGATCCACACTGTCCAACTTAAACCTTCGCCAGTCATTAATGACACCTTTGGGACCTGGAGACACACAAACAAGTGTAACAAAGCCACGTGTTTTCATGAATGCAAAACGCCACGGGTCATCGACCATGAGTCAAAACAGCATCGAAGGCAATAATACCCTGAATCCACTGAGTTTTGCATCCAGTTGTAATGGACTATTGCATCTTTGTGACGTCTCTGACCTGTGTGATTGGCGGGCACTTCGTCCTCTTCTTGAGTAGTGGCAGACATCCTTCGGGAAGCCTGCGACACACAGAGTAGATAACAGTGTTTTTGCTACTTGAACAATATTTTCTTTAGCTTAAATAAGCTTGTGTAATTTTGGCTTGATGTCACAACTAATCGACATCGTGACAGCTCCACATCTGAATATCTGCAGCATGATTCATGCATTTAGGCACACAGTTGTCACAAACATTTAGTTTAAACTAGGCTGAAGTTTACTTATCAGATTAAGATGAGATTACCAGGAGTCTGACACTCACACTTAGGACAGCTTATATAGATATATGTGACTGAGATATGACATCATTTGTGAGGTAAAACCAATAAAATTTAATGAAAGCTAAACAAGACAATGAAGTTTTATTTTATTTATTATTTATAATAAATATTATTTATATATTTATTTTATTGGTATGACCCTGAAAATGCAAAATCCTCTTGTGACCGTTTTTACAATGGGAAAGATTTTTTTTCCTACTTAACTATGATCTAAATGCCAACATTGTAACTGATTAAAAAGAAGCTGATGGACTCACCATGATTGTGTTATTTATCTGTTTTATGGATCATTACTCAAACATTTGTGTATGCTTTTCAAAAACACAAAAACGTTGGAGTTCTTTCTGTACTCCCAGTACAAAGCCATTTGTTACATTACGTAACTTGTAATTAACAACACTGCATCTTTCAAATGTCCACATGTCTGTATAAATCCCAATTTGAATAAGGAGGACATACACGATGTCTTTCTTTTAGTAACATATTCAAGTATCACCACAGAGCTGACAGCAAAGTTTAAACAAAACAGCCACAGAAAAATGACCTGGCTACATTGATGTTGCTGGGTGGGATGAGCTTCACTGTCACAATCTTACACCTGCTTGTAAAAAATTATAAAAGACTGTGCATATCATTGCTCTCCAAAAGTTTTGCCATTGCTCTAATGTTTATCTTATTTTGCCTCCCACATGAACTGAGACCAGGCAATTGTGCATAAAAAGACATGCTGGAAAATGTTGTATTTATTTCTTTATTTGCTATCCATCCGTCAACTGTGATCACTAAATATTCCAGATATATTGCTTCATACAGCAGTACATGTCACACTGAAAGCTGCTGAGACAGCTGGGCGGTCGATGACAACAGAGTACTAAGCAAAGCTACGTCAGTCATATAACTGATGAAGCCCATTAGGCTGAGGCAGCTCATTCGTTCAGGTTGTCAAAGCTTTCATTTCTTCCTTCACTGGTTTTAATGAACTCACATTCAGTTAAAGAAGTGAACTTTAACTCTAGAGTGCGATGCTTTTTAACATGACATGGCTTGAAAAGTAAGTAAGAAAACACATAAGAATGGATTTAACAAAATGAAGAAATGCAGAAGCATACCTAAACAGATTTATATGCAACAATATGTTTGTGGAACACCAAACAAACACAAAGTAACTGAGTGTTAACCACATCAGTCTGTGTCAAAGGCTAGACTTACAACAGCAGCCTTAACAATCACTGTTTTCAATGCAAAAATAAATATTTGCACCAATGCATGCTTTCTAAAGGAATAAATGACCAGCTCTTACCTTTGTCTGTTGAGTAAGAACTGGTTTTAAAAGCCAGTCAGTCAATCTTGTGATTCACTGATAGTGTGAGATCTGGCTGAGAGCGAGGAGTGCAGGCTTAGAAAAGGGTGGAGCTAGAGCAGAGGGAATAAGCTTAATCTTCACAGTCGTCATAATCATTGTCACCATAATGTTGTGTTGTTTAATATGATTAGGTGCAATACCTGGCTCAGTGTTATGGACTGAGGAGGCCAAAGTGAACACAGCATTTTTTACATGTTTTACATGTGGAAAACAAAACAAGTAGTGGTCTGTTGCTTTGGTTACTGAGTGAAATATGGTCATTATCTAGCCAATGAGTTTATTTCTTCAGTTTACTTTTTATGGTTTGTTTTGGACATCGCAATTTAACTGTGGCAGTGTGTGCTCCACTTATGTTTTATTTTAGTATCTAGAAGCCTGGAACACAAAATGTTAAAATAGAAACTTTTTTTAATACAGAGAAAACCTCAGCAATCAGACAACAACCAGACAACCCCCTTTGAGTAAGCACTTGGCAAGAGCGGAAAGGAAAAACTCCTTTTCAACAGGAAGAAACCTCCGGAACCGGGCTCAGGGAGGGGCGGGGCCATCTGCCGCAACTGGTTCTGGGTGGTGGAGGGAAGACAGGGTAGAAGACACAGTGTAGAAGAGAGCCAGAGATTAATGATAAGTAATGATCAAATCCAGACTGGTGTATAAACAGATGGTGAGTGAAAAAGGTGAGTGAAGAAGAAATAGTCAGTGCAGCCTTTGTTAGAGCATTATCTCTGGGATGCCGGGGGTGAAAACCCCCCCATGGACAAGGACGCCGGTCAGAGAGTAGGGCACAGAGAGTTTGTTCCATCGATACTTGAATCAATACAGCAGTAGTAGTACAGCTATACTCAGCGTATGGTAGGGTGAGCAACCGTCCTCTTTTCCCCGGACATGTCCTCTTTTCACGTTCTGTCCGGGGGGATTTTCGAGATTGATAAAAATGTCCGGGTTTTCCTATATTTGGACAGAGGACGCACGTGTGTGACGTCATCCCCAAACTGCTGCTTTGTGAGCGCTTGTTCTGCGCTCACAGACCGGACAGACAGCGCGCAGCAACGCGCCTAATGATGCTTAAAAGATCCCAAAGCGCAAGTGCATCATTCAGACGAACTGCAAAAGAAATTTCCCTCGTACCGACCATAGCGGGACTGGCCATCGGGCATACCGGGCATTGGTGATTTTTTGTTTTTATGGGCCGATGGGGTTTTTTGTAACGGCATGAACAATGAAAGGTGGTGGATTGGCCATATGCTGGCCGATGTGTAAGAATAACTCAGTTGTTTGGTGGTGGCTATGGCGGAGCTTCCACAGAGGCCAGCAGGAGGAGGAGAGACCCGAGGCGGCCACCAGTCCGAGTGTCAGGTGAACTGAACTTCAGGTAAGAAGTTATGACCTGCAGTCTATCTGGGTCAGATATAAACCAAGTTTAGGTGGAGTTTATTTTCGTTGTGCTGACTTTTTACAGTCAGTTACAATAACTCTTACTGTGTACTAGCTAGCATGACGGAGTTTCTACACAGTTGGGTGGGTGCTGTGATGTTACTGATGGTGAACTTTACTTTATTCATAAGGTTAGTTAGTAGAGTTGCCAACCGTCCCGTAAAAAACTGAATCGTCCCGTATTCAGAGAAAATATTACAGGTTTCGTGTTGAGCTGAGAAGAAACACAGTTTGTCCCGAACTTCAGCTAGAATGAAAAAAGACACAAAGCTGGAGTTATTCTGTCGTTACGCTGCAGCTGCCTCTTCTTCTCTCATTCTCTCCCCTCTCTCTCCTGTTGCTACTTCAATCATGAAACTGATCAATGATCAGCTGATCGGCTTTTCTCTCTTGTTTATTTATCGCCCACTTTGCGCCAGAAAGAGGAAACCAGCGGATGTCGCGCTAAACAACAGCAGCACGTTTAAGCTTGATCAGCTGTTGTTAGAATTTATTTAATATTAATTTCTAGTATCAGCTGATGTTTGCTGGAGCCACAGCTGTAAAGCTGCTGGTCATGATGTCGGTTTGGTTATCTGGTGAGAGGGAAACATGCAGATGAAACCAGGAGATGTCCTTACTGAATCATCAGAGCTGAACAGGTGATGGAGAAACAGGTTTACCTTTTAGGTGACATGAATGAGTTGAAGTTATGAACTGTTTCTGAGAGACAAATAACACCAGGATCCTTTTCTAAGTAGCGGACAGCTGGTAACTGTGCAGGGGCGGGTCTAGCAAAGTGTTGCCAGGGGGCCAGGTAGGGCATTAACAGGGAAAGGGGGGCACAAGGAAATACTTTTCTTTCTTATTCTCATTTAAAATATCTCGCTTTTATTAAACAATTATCTGAATCTTACAACCAAAGTTTTCATCTGATGTAAAATGTATAGAAATCATACATATACCAACAAGACAGTGCACATCACTGTCACAACAGCGTTTGTTTTCATTCAAAGGCTTTAAGGATTTCCCTATAATACCTGGTGGGCCGGTCTCTAGTCAAAATGCCCGGGCCAATTTTATGTTTCTTTAAGCAAGTTCTTCATGACTGAGACAAGTGTCCTCTTTTTTGGAAATCAAAATATGGTCACCCTAGTGTATGGGGGTGTAAATGTGTGGTTCTAAATAACAAGAAAACAGAGGGGAGGATAACAATTATTACATGACAAATATAACCATCATTACTCGTCAGCATCATACGCCAATAATCAATTACACCATAAATAATCAACTAAATGCTCTGGCTGACTGAAATCTCACAGTGCCATTTTAAACAGGACGCTCAACAGTTCTGGGTCTTTTTTTGTTACGTACGAAATGTTTTGAGTTTTGAGTCAAAGGTCTTGACTGCAAACAGGCCAGAAGCCCTGCTGCTGTAATAGTTGTACATCTGAATTCTGTCAAGGTGGAAAACGTTTGGTTGTCTACAAAAGATACTTCTTTGAAATCTATCTCGTATCATCAGTGCAACTGGACTAAGGCTACGTTCACACTGCAGGCGAAAGCGCATCAAATCCGATTTTTTCGCCCCTATGTGACCCATATCCGATCATGGTCTGACAGTGTGAACGGCACAAATCCGATATTTTCAAATCCGATCTGGGTCACTTTCGTATGTGGTACTGAATCCGATATGTATCCGATGTTTTAGAAAGCGACTGCTGTGTGAACGGTCAAGTCGCATTAAATCCGTCTTTTACGTCACTGACACAACACAGATGCCAATTATCAGCGCCGGAGAAGCGCCCGATAGGACATCGCGAACGATTTCCTACCATCCAGTGAAACTGTTGGGAAGACAACGTTGGAGAAATGTGAACATTTTATTTGTACTGTATAATCTGCAGATTCTGACAGAAATCTGCAACTATCCTTAGAAGCACCGCTCCTCTAAAACAGCAAAAAGGATCATTATTAGGTCATCTACATTATTATGTAAATAACAAAATAACTTAAAGCAAAAATCTGGAAACGTAAAGTCCGAAGTCTTTATATTAAGGGCCATCAGTCAAACAATATTGTTTGCTCTGGGTCTAAACAGAGCGCGTTGTGTGTGACGTCTTCTTTTGCGCATGCGGGCCGCTTTGAGCGTTCACACTAGAGCGCGTTTGCTGTCGCATTTTATTTGTAGTGTGAACAAGCAGACAAAAAAATCAGATTTGATCAAAAAATCGGAATTGAGCATTAAGACCTGCAGTGTGAACGTAGCCTAAAGGTCCCGGCAGCTCTACTCACCTACTGTGAGCTGTGTATCAGAAGTCAAGCCATTCTTTTCCATTCCACACACTTCAGTAAGTGAAATTGAAAAAATGCTCTCTCTTGCAAATTTTCTGTGCCACTGTTGAAAGCTGAACCTGCTTCTCATCTTTGTGGTTGTCACCGGTGTTTTGCCCTGCCCAATGCTACATCCAACCCAAGGGTAGGGCACTCCAGATTTTAGATCTCGCCCTGTGTCAACACACCTGAATCAAATGATTAATTTATTACCAGGTCTCTGGAGAACTTCAAGACACGTTAAGGAGGTCATTTAGCCATTTGAATCAGCTGTGTTGGATCAGGGACACGTCTAAACCCTGCAGGACACAGGCCCTTGAAGCCTGGAGTTCAACACCTGTGGAATAGAGGTTATTTATTTAAAAAACGATGACAAAACGTGCCGTCCCTGGGTGGGCTCGAACCACCAACCTTTCGGTTAACAGCCGAACGCGCTAACCGATTGCGCCACAGAGACACACCAGTCCATGAGCCCTTCAAGGAAAAAAAAGGCGTATATTTTGATGTAAAAAATCTTGTCTTTTTCTTAGTCCGCTAACTTTTCCGTTTACAATGATGAACACATAAAGTATTGTTGGACATACATGCAGCAATAAACAATGCCACCAGCTCCTACTGGACCCTCAACTAAAATTAGTTTTTCCCTGCTTCCAGTCGCCCGGCTAGCTCAGTCGGTAGAGCATGAGACTCTTAATCTCAGGGTCGTGGGTTCGAGCCCCACGTTGGGCGCACAGCTTTTGTGTTTCGTCTTTCCATAAAGCAAAAAAAGGCCATAAATATTTAGCCGTTTTAAACCTTTTGCACATTGGGAAAGTGGCAGAAAGTTTTTAATTTAAAAAACAAAAAACAGAACACCTAAGCAGTTAACCACTGCTTCCGGAACCTTTCGCGTGGTAGGCGAACGTAATAACCTCTACATTACGGAGACGCTGGTGTCGATGTCAAGTTAAATGACCGAAACACCAGTTTAGTAGACCGTCGGTCAACTTCCACCTGCGTTGGTGGTATAGTGGTTAGCATAGCTGCCTTCCAAGCAGTTGACCCGGGTTCGATTCCCGGCCAACGCAAGCTTTTCGTGAACGATTTCCTCCCCCAAGGACGGCATTTTACAACCAAATGTAAATCTACTGTTCTACAGGCAAAGAAAAGATCACCCCAAATATGGCTCTTTAGCTTTGACCTTTTTCCCTTTCTTCCTACAAAGATCTTATCAAATTATTTTCTCTTTTTAAGAAATGTTTAAAAAAAACACAACGCTGTTTTAACGGGTTTAGGGCTAAAATGGGTATGTGTATGGTGTGACCTGGCTTAATGTATGCTCAATAATTCAGGCCAATAAATCCCCAGAAACTCAATTCTATTCATCTGTACACGGTTTGACACGCACACACACGCACACACACGCACACATATATATATTTGTGTTGTCAAACTGTGTTGCACTTTCCGGGAATCTAACACTCGGATTAATGCGCCTAAAAAAGCGAAGCCGGAAATGAGCGCAGTTAGTCCTCTTGTTTTTCTAACACGCTCTCTGAGCTGCCGCGAACCAATCGCATCGCTCGTTTCCATGATGTGGAGGAAGTGTACAGAGTGCAGGTAATAGTCACACGACTGCTACATATGTCTGCGTAGAAGCAGTAGTTAAAACTGATCTGAATTGTTTGGATGCCTTTTCATTGTAGGTAGTTAGAGCAGCCTTGGTGCTGCTGTCAGGTTGATGCTGTAAGTTGTTAGAGCCACTTGTCGTTTGCTAGGCTACAATGCTATCACCATCTGTGGACAATCTGAGCTGCTGGGAGTGAATTGTTGGAGAAAGAGAGTTCAGGTACTTTTTTATTCGTGTTCACGTGTTTATGTCTTCCTTTAGTGTTAAGTAGTCGTTAAGACCGTTATTGCACAAGTGTCTTTAAGTCCTGCTTGGCAGCTGCTTGCTGGTCATCACGGGAAACTGCCATGCCAGGGTCAATAACTTCATATGAGTCAGAATTCAGCTCTCTCATTGGTTTGAGATGTCACTGATGATCTCGTGGTTTTGTTTACCAGCCGGTTAAACCATGAAGACCAGTAAGTCGTATAAGCTCGTGCTGCACAAGAAAGGTTTCGGTGGAAGCGGTGAGTAGAGACTCTTCTCCGTGTTTGTTTCTCTGCAAAGATTTGATTGCTTTTTCAAATGAACTTATCCTCCGAACAGACGACGAGTTGGTTGTCAACCCAAAAGTTTTCCCTCAAGTCACTTTGGGGAATATAATTGAGATTGCACATCCCACCGATGAATACAGGTGAGATTATGTAAGATTGCTGTATTTTTATAGGATTAAGCATTTGCCATTGAAACTATAATGTGGCCTTGTCCCTTTTGAAATATTCCCAGTCCCCTCCTGCTGCAGGTGAAGAGCCTAAAAGAGGACCTACAGAAAGGTAATCTTAGGTAGCAGCGTGTTTGTGGTGTTTAAACCTTTCATTTATTCTTTATAAGATAAAACCTGATAGCTTATTCCTGCAATACACAATATGATTGACTTTTGTTTATGTAGTCATTTCCCTTCTGGTCTCAAACCAGGGAAACAGCTATTTCACCTCCGCTCCCTTGAAGCCAGCTTTTCTCTGTTTTTGGGCTGAGTGGGACTCACAGCCAGAGCTGTGTGCCCGAGGGTGCCGTCTGATATCCCCGCTCACTCACACGTGTAGAGGCAGGATTTGAATGTTTGGACCAGTCTGAAGCCTGAGCTTTACCACCTTTTTAGGGTTTTTGTGCTGTGTTTAAAAACAGCACTGTAAATGAAAATGTATTTCCAGGGCTCCTTTGGCCCTCATGTCAGCTTTCATTCTTGCTGGCATTGTGTGTTTATGTATCTTTCAACAGTGCCTGTTGTCACTGAGTTCCAGTTCTCTCTGGTATTAGAGATGCATGGCTTTTGTACAATAAATCGAATAAATCCCAAGTCTTTGAAACAGCTTTGAAGTGTGCTTGGAGTCCTTGTCATGTTAGTGTATGAACCCACGAGCAGTCAGTTTCAGTCCATAATGGATTGGTCGACCTTCTTGCTGAGACTGTTGATTTTCGCACCTGGTAAACATCAGTGTTTAACTGGGTGCAGTGCACCTGGTATTAAAAGCTTTTCCAGCTTTTGTCTGGACATAATCACAAAGATGCTGGTGGCTGGTGGACACACCCATCCAGAGTTACCTTCTTCCTGTCACCTACAGTTCAGCGTTTGTGCTCCCTGGATGTTTTTCCAGGCCTCAGTAATGACTTCTTGGCAACTGCTCTTCCCTTCAAGCTTTGTTTGTTCAGTCATCTGCTTGTAGACATTCTGGAGACCTTGTCAGACTCTGAACCAGTTATCTCTACCTGAAGGTCAGCTTCATTACAGCTGTAGTGCATGAAATCTTGAGGCACCTGACCTCTGCTTTCCTTTCCTGCCTCTTCCTTGGTGCATTTTGTAAGTGCACAGTCTCTGCAGCTGACTCCAAAGCATACTTGACCACACTGTGAGAACACTTAAAGACCACAAAGTGCTTTCATGTGGACTCTGTAACTATGTAATGTAACTATTTTCTGCTTTTGCCTTTATATTCTTACTTTATTGTACTCAGGCTTTAGTGTTTTAATATTTAACTGTCATTGTTTGGCATGTTTTTAAGGACTCGAATGTTATTGGCAGAAAGATCATCAACATGGGTAAAATGATAGCTCTGCCTTACAATCTAATGAAATTCAGAGGATGAACATGTTGTCGTTACACAGAGACGATCAGTGTGGACCAGACTGTAGCACAGGCCTTCAAGCTGCGTGCATACCAGGATGTCATCGTTAACATCGTCGACCCTAAGGTACGTTCGCTCTGAGTGCTCCTCGGCTCCTCGGCTCCTCCAACTGTGACTGGGACACAGTGTCTGTTTTTTCCTGTCAGGACGTAACGCTGGACCTGGTGGAGCTGACGTTCAAGGACCAGTACATCGGCAGAGGAGACATGTGGAGACTGAAGAAAAGCCTGGTGGGCCATGTGAACATCAGGTCCATTTGAATGCTGCATGGGGTGTAGTATTTAAGTTTGCTGTTCTTTGGTTCCTTCCAGGTGAGCACATGTGCTTACGTGTCCCAGAAGGTTGAGTTTGCAGGAATCAGGTACATAAATAAGATGACTTCACAGCTGTGTTTATAAGGGTTAACCAAAAGGATGAGTCATTTTAGTGTTAGTGACATTTACACATTGAGTCTTCTTTGTTCACGATGGTAAATGAAGTGATCGCAGAGTTTTTCATACTTAAGATGTGTTTGAATCTTCAGAGCTCAGGCCAGTGAACTGTGGGTGAAAGGAGAGAAGGTGACCTGTGGCTACATCAGTGAAGACTCCAGGGTAAGTGGAGGAAGAAGATGCTGATGCAGCGATCTGTCAGTACCTCAGCTAAGGATTACCCTAACCCAAGAAAGACCCTGTTACATTGTTTTCATTCACTCAACAGTGTCAAAATGTTCCAAAGACGTTAACATTTCATTGTAATAACTAAGAATATCAATAAAATAAAGTTCTCACTGAAAGGTTTGAGCTAATTCAGGCCGTCCCCGGTCCTCCACCTCCTGCATCATTACTTTACTGACTAAAGGGCTAAAAGTGTAGAAAGTAAATTCAGTGTGTTTTCAGTGTTTTTCCAGACTGTGGTAGGTTGCTGCATACTTTTATCCTTGTACTGAATAGGACAGATTACACCTGAACTCAGACTTGAGAATGAACAAGCAACAAATGTTGTGTTGGTAACTTGATTTGCTTTTTTCCATTGGATATAAAAATTCGTCCTCTGGTATGGAGGAAAATGATGTGTGCCACAAACGTGTTCTCCACCCATGCTTCCTACTGTGACACAGGTGGTGTTCAGATCCACGTCTGCCATGGTTTACATCTTTATCCAGATGAGCTGTGAGATGTGGGACTTTGACATCTATGGTAAGATTATTTGATGTTTTTGTTTTTAAGGCGAGCTTTTCATGCCGTGTCTGATCCGAGTCTTTTCTCTTAGGGGATCTCTACTTTGAAAAGGCTGTCAATGGTTTTCTGTCTGACCTTTTCACTAAGTGGAAGGTTTGTGCTTTTCTTTGTTTGCATGCCCTGTTTTTATTAGCGCCCTGCTGTTTCCTCTCAGTGACCATATGAATGATTCCCCACGCTCCTGATGTCATGACTACCTAACATGTTTAATCCCAAACCAGGAGAAGAACTGCAGCCACGAGGTGACGGTTGTACTGTTCTCACGTACGTTCTACAACGCCAAAACATTAGGTCAGTGTGAGCTATGTGAAATGTTGTCAGTCTTGTTGCACTGTTGGAGATTTCTCTTTTTTTCCTGACTGCTTAAAGTGAATATATAAAGTAACTGCTCATGCAGGCTGCTGTGGTGGGGAAGCCCTCATTCTCTTGTTATACGTGTTCCTCCAGGTGTTTGTTTTTCTGTGTAAGCATAACACAAGAACATTTGCTTTAACATGTGATGTGTGTTTGCTGGTAAACATAAATCTGTGCTGAAAGAGCGCAATGTCTTATTTTCCTCAGAGGAATTTCCAGAGATTCTTAGAGGCTCCATCAGACAAGACCACGAGGGACGCTTCTATGAAGACTTCTACAGGTAAGAATCCCAACACGTGTGGCTGTCAACAAAAGGGCGGCCTGTGAGTCTGATTCTAATC